>NC_052353.1:4306201-4328389 GCF_009727055.1 Benincasa hispida
AACCCACGCGACCATCCGGACAACCAACGCAACCCCACCTGAAACCAAATAACCAACGCAACCCCACCCGAAGCTAGACAACCAACGCAACCCCACCCAAGCTCAGAGCATTAGTGACGACAACCCCACCTGAAGGCAATGGTCGAGCAGCTAGTGAGAGAGGAGAGAGTTTGTTTCAGTAAGGTGGGAACAACTAGCCAAGGGTTTCAATTTTTGTAAAGTGAGAGTGGTGCGAGAGCTGAGAGAAGATCACGGGTAAGGGAAATGAAATTTTGATAAAATAAAAAAAATAATGGGAGGCCTTTAATGTTGGTTTTAAACCGACATTGTAGGCCATCTTCAATATCGGTTTAAAATAGACATTAAAGATATTTTTTTTAACTGACATTATACATCCGAGAATATTATTTTCAACCGACATTGAAGCCCAAAATTGTTGTAGTGAAATGCATCCAGTTGGCATCTATTACATCCTATCTCGAAGAGTCACGTCCCATCAACATCAAATTACATGTATTCGACCTAAGAGTTGATTTTTTAATTATATAAATTTATTGTATAAACTAAAAATTACTAAAGTCACTTCCACTGTCTTTCAAACGGATACCTACGCTCGAAAATTCACAACTACATGAGAAAAGGCAATATGAAATTTTATAAAAAGATGTAAAGATGAAAATGACATGTAAAGATTCTCCCTACATAGCTCTTTTTAATATAGTAGAGATAGAGATAGAGATAGAGATACATATATGTTTAAAGGTTAAGGCTTTTTGCATTCTTCAATATCTAGTTTTATACACCAATCCAAACAAAACTCTACGGTTAAGTAATGATAATTACCATTCTAAATGTTAATGGTACGATCTATTAGGACTAAAAGTGGGAAAAAATCAATTTTACTCAATATATAAGATAAAGTTTTAAAAAAGAGGCAAAAAAGAAAAAGGTTGTTTCTCCCTTAAAAATTAACTTTACTTACTAACACAAATGATTTTGATATTAAGATTAAAATTATCTTGTAATAAACATTTTGGCACTTTAAAATTCGACCATCTGAAATAGTTCAACAATAATTGATATATAAATATTTTTTTATGATTTTTTTAAAAGGTATTGTAGTTAAAGTGTAGGTGGGGGAATCGAACCTCAAACTTCGAGGTCGATAGTACAAGCACTATGCCAATTGAGTTATACTCTTGTTGGCATTTATGATTAAATTCTCATATCCCACTTCATTTATTATGTTCATCAAAAGGATAAAAAAGACACAAATACTATTTTTTAAATTTTATCTTTTGATCCATAATCCATGATTAGATTAGATTGACCTGACATAGTTTCAATAACCAAAGATTGCAAGCTTTTGAATTAAGTAATTGGAAACTTAATTGAATTTAAAATGAAGCAGCAAATTCTTTTCTACTTCTTAGATTTTGAATTTAATGTCCAATTTAGTTATGAGTTTTGATTTTAATTTTCTTTGGTTCCTCAATTTTAAAATATTATATTTCTGTCTCGAATTTAAAGATAATTTTAATTTAGTTTCTAAAACTTGATGTTAACTTTTAAGTTAATTGATTTAAAAGAATTATGACATAAAACTTTTTAATTAGTTTAAAAAATATGGAAAAATAGTGAAAACTAACTTAATTGTACTCGATTTAATTAATAGACATTAACACCAAGATTAAAAATATAAATCTTAAAGCCATAGTGACTAAATTGAAACAAAATTCAAATTGAAGAGTACAACTGTAACATTTTGAGACTTAGGGACCAAATAAAAATTAAACTTAAAATTTAGAGGTAAAAGTATGATATTTTATAACTTAGGGAACAAATAGAAATTAGGTTCAAAACATGAATAAAATTTTATTTTTATTATAAACATTATAAAAATAAATAGATGCCCATTGATTAGTGTCCTAAAAAAGCCATGTGTCAATTTTCATGTTGTTCATGTACCTTGTAATTATTCATGTTTGGTGTCCATATAAAATCACATCTTGCCACTTTACTTATAAATAGTGACAGTTGGTGGGTCTTAATATCACACACATTGGTGAGAAATCTACTTCAAATTTTCACTAAATTTTCATAATTTTAGTTATTTTATTTTATTATTATATTTATTTATTTAAATATATATTATTACAATTATATTTTCTCCATATCCGTTGTGCTCCTCAATTTCACAACACGTTATCAGCACGAGCTCCTATTGCTTCCATCGCTGAAGATAGGTCTTAAAGGTAGGTCGGATTTTTTCGTCTTTATTATAATTAATAAATTAAATGTTATTTTGCATATTTAGTAAATATTAAATTTCTAATATAAATACAATATTTTATGATAGTGTTGCCATAACAAACCTTATAAAATCAGAATTCGCAGCCCTTGACATTAATAACAATAATTATTTGTCATGAGTGCTCGAGTCAAAATTCACCTGAATGCTATGTACTTGGTAGAAACAATTAAAGAAGGAAATACAACATCCAATCATGACAAAGCAAAAGCTATGATTTTCCTTCGTCATCATCTTCACGAGGGATTAAAAATAGAGTATCTTATAATAAAAGATCCCCATATCTTGTAGAGAAATTTGAAAAAAATGTATGATCATAAAAAAAAAACAGTTATTCTTCCTAAAGCTCGTTATGAGTGGATGTATTTAAGGCTACAAGATTTTAAATCAGTAAGTGACTACAATTATGCATTACTTAAATTCAATTCAAAATTATTGTTATGCGGAAAAAAAATTACTAATGTCGATATGTTAGAGAAGACATTTTCCACATTTCATGTCTCGAATATGCTCCTGCAGCAGCAATATCGAGAGAAAGGTTTTAAAAATATTTTGAACTAATTTCATGTCTTCTCTTGGCCAAACAAAATAATTGATGAAGAACCACGAATCTTGACCAACTGGAACAACACCATTCCCTGAAGTGAATGCTATGAATATTAATAATCGTGGTCGAGGTCGTGGTCGTGGTCCTAGTCGAGATCGTGATCATGGCAGAGGAAGAAATAATTATTTTTTTTGTGGTGGTCGTTCTAATCACTCAAATTTCAAAAGAACTACACAAAATGATGATCATAAAGGAAAAACTCCACAAGATAAGAGTTCAATGAGTGTTGAAAATAAATGCTTCTGATGCGGAATGACTAGGCATTGATCAAATATTTGTCATACGTCAAAACATTTAGTTGACCTCTATCAAGCCTCCCTGAAGGAAAAAGATAAAAATTTGAAAGAAAATTTTGTATACTAGGATAATGACATAATTGACTTATCCCATATGATAAATTTGGATGTGGCGAACTTCTTTGAATCTCTCAAAGAGAAGATTAACACAGTTGATGGAACTTCAAGTGTTACTTTTAACTTTGAGAATATCTAGACTTAATGTTGTTGTTTTTCTTTTATCTATCTTCATGTTTTTTTAGTAACTTTTGTATATTTTAAAGGTTGTTTTTCTTATTGTAATCATTTTCTTTTAATGAAGAAACATAGATCATGTTCATATGTTGGGTGATTAAAAAATGAGCAAAGAAGATCTATGTCTAGCAGACAATGCAACTACACATACAATAAGTACAAATAAAAAAATACTTTTCCAAATTGACAATGCTGAAAGAAAAAGTAAATACAATATCAAGTTCTGCAAACTTGATCGAAGCTTTTGGAAAAATAAATATTATTTTTCCTAGAGGAACAAAATTTACACTTGATAATGCATTGTTCTCTAGTCAATCAAAGAGAAATCTTCTAACTTTTAAAGATATGTGTAGCAATGGTTATCATATTGAGACTAATAATAAGAATAAGTGGAATATCTATATACTATCTCTACTGTCTCAAATGAAAATGTAGATTGAAAATTTTGTTTTCTTTATCTTCTGGATTATATTACACTCATATACGAGTAATTGAAACATATGTAACAATGAACCTAAAGTTCATGAATCCGGATATATTTGCTATTTGGCATGATAGATTGAGTCATCCAGGGTCTACAATGATAAGAAGAATTATTGAGAATTCAAGTGGACACCCATTTAAGAGCCAGAAGATTCTTCAATCTAATGAATTATTATGTGATGCTTGCTTTCAAGGCAAATGAATAATTAGACTATCTCCAGCTAAAGTGAGAACTGAATCACCTGCATTTCTAGAATGAATTCATGGTGATATATGTGGACCTATTAACCTACCAAGTGGACCATTTAGATATTTTATGGTATTAATAGATGCATCTAGTAGATGGTCACACGTGTGCTTATTATCAAGTCGAAATCTTGCATTTGCAAGATTACTTGCTCAAAAAACTAAGTTAAGAACACAATTTTTTAATTATACAATTTAGACCATTCATCTTGATAATACTGGTGAATTTACATCTCAAGCTTTTGATAATTATTGTATGTCAATTAGGATAAGTGTTGAACATCCTGTAGCTCATGTTCTTACACAAAATGGTTTAGCATAATCATTTATAATATGTTTGCAATTAATTGCAAGACCATTACTTATGAGAGCTAAGCTTCTTTCATTTGTATGGGGACATGTTATTTTGCACGCAGCATCATTTGTACGCATTAGACCAATAGCTTATCATAAGTACTCGCCATTACAATTAGCTTATGTTCATGAGCCAAGTATTTCCCATCTAAGAATTTTTGGATGTACAGTATATGTTCCAATTGTTCCATCACGATGCACTAAGATGGGTTCTTAAATGAGGTTAGGAATATATGTTAGATATGATTCTCCATCAATTATTAAATATCTTGAACCCCTGCGAGTGATGTATTTACTCCACGATTTGCTGATTGAGATGAAACATACCAAAGGCAATAAAATATCTTAAGAAAGAATTTGAGATGAAAGATCTTGGGAAAAAAATTGTATCGATTTGTAAATTGAGCATTTAGTAGATGGAATATTTATTGATTAGTCAACTTATATAGGAAAATTTTTTAAAAGATTTTATATGGACAAAGCACATCCATTATATATTCCAATGGAAGTCCAGACGATAATGAATAACTTCTTGATCTTGAAGTACCATATCTCAGTGCAATTGGTGCACTTATGTATCTTAACAATACAAGACCAAATATTGCATTTTCAGAATTTATTAGCTAGATATAGTTTTTCTCCAACAAAAAGATATTGGAACGGAATTAAGCATATAGTCCGTTATCTCCGAGTAACAATCGATATGAGTTTGTTTTATTCAAATAAATCAAATTTTGACTTAGTTGGTTATGCAGATTCTGGATATTTATCTGATCCACACAAAGCTAGATCTCGGTTCACATGTGTAGGAATTGCTATATCACGATGATCGGTGAAATAGACCATAACGTCCACTTCTTCAAATCATGCTGAAATTCTTGCAATTCACGAGGCTAGTCGAGAATGTGTATGGCTAAGATCAATGACTCAACACATTCGTAAAACATGTGGCTTGTTTTCTAATAAAAATCTTCCAAAAATATTATACGAAAACAACACAACTTGCATGGCCCAAATCAAAGGAGGATATATTAAAGGAGATAGAATAAACATATGTCATTGAAGCTTTCCTATACTCATGATCTTGAAGAAAACGACGATATCACTGTACAATGATAACCCGATAGACTTATTCACAAACACATTACCAACCGCAACTTTTGAAAAATTGGTACACAATATTAGAATGCGGTGACTTAGAAAATAAGTGATGTTTTCATGAAGGGGAGTAAATATATTATATTCTTTTAGGAGTATATATTATATGAAATATGTACTATTTTTCCTTCACTAGGATTTTTTCCATTGAGTTTTTCCTAGTAAGATTTTAGCGAGACATATTTCATATATATAGGCATCTAAGGGAGAGTATTATAAATTTTATAAAAATAAATAGATGTTCATTGCTTAGTGTCCTAAAAGTCATGTGTCAATCTTCATGTTGTTCATGTGTCTTGTAATTATTCATGTTTGGTGTCCATATAAGACCGCAACCTACTTGACACTTTGCCTATAAATAATGACATTTGGTGGGTCTTAAAATCACACACATTGATGAGAAATCCACTTCAAATTTTCACTAAATTTTCATAATTTTAGTTATTTTATTTTATTATTATATTATTTATTTATTATATTTAAATATATATTATTATATTATATTTTCTTCATATCCGTTGTGCTCCACTGCACTCTTCAATTTCATAATATTTGATTATTTTGGAGAAACTAAAAAGGAATATTTGAAGGATATGGGTGTGGAGGAGCCATGAGGCCATAGTGGTTGGGCCAGGGCCGTAGTAGGTCAGATTGGGGTGGCTTGACCGTGGGCCTACATGCTTAGGATAATAGAGCCACCTGATTTTAATTTTACCAAATATATATATATATATATATTCTTTTTCTTTTTTGTTGGGCAACAATTAGTTTATTTGAATATTAGATTAAATTAAATGTTAAATCCATTGAATTGTAATAATTGAATCACATTATTAACGATCTCTGACTAAAAACAATGTTTGGTTGATTGGTGACATTAGATGGAAGGACATAATCAACGTTAAAATAAAAAAGAAGTGACAAGGTCAAGAAAATAGCAAGATTCGAGTTAGAAGTAATATTCTAAGATCAAAATAGGCTTGGGCCAAAGCTCAAACCAAGGTACTCAACCTCGACCTAAAATGTCCTATGGGACGTGTCTCGTATATTGAAATAATCTATGATATCTACTCTTATAAATATATCATAATAACTCTGAATGTCTTACATTAATTTGTTTTTTCACTTTAGAATTGGAGCACGTGTGGCAAGTATGCACATATTTTTATTTACTGTTTTGTCGGCAAGAATGTCAAACTATTTTTTCTGTTTAGATTTTGGAATCAACGGGCATAATTTTCTAAAATTTAAACTCATGTTATTATTATTATTTTTCTTTAGTTATGATCTTAGACACCATTTTATTCTCTAACAATAATATAATAATATAACAATAAATTCAAAAACAAATTTGGATTCTTGAGGTCAAATTTTCTTCATATACTCTCCATTATTATTTTGTTTTTATAAAAGCCGCCCATATGTTTATTTATAAGAAAATATCTTCAAGCTCAAAATTAAAAATTAAAATTAAAAATTTAAAAAAAATCTTCGTTATTATCTCCAAGGCTGCAAATAATTATTCAAATTTATTCTTAATGTCTAATGTCTAAGTTTACTTCTGATTTAAAATATTACATAATAGAAAATTCACATTTTACCCATAGGCTATGTTGAATTAATTAATTAATTAATTTTATTTAGCTGCATATTTCCAGTTTCATTAAAATTAAATTAAACTCTCAAAGTCTAAACTTGAATATGTAATAAAACTAGTAAATTAAAGTTCAAATGAAAGCTTGGTCTTGGACATAGAAAATGATGTATTTTAGAAAGTAGATAGATATTAGATTTTTAGGGCATGTTTAGTTGGTAATTTAAAAATAAGGGATTCAATAAAACCAAAATTGTATTTCATGTTTTCATATATGTATTTAATAGCATATTCAAAAATCAAATTTCAATTTAAACAATTGTTTAAAATGTACTTGATTATATATTTACAAACTACAAAACTAGTTGTATTTACTAACTAAATGTTAGATTGAATATGAACTATTAATTATTAATCTATGAGCATATTTTATGTTGAAAATTTTGTATAATTATTATTATAAGAGAAACTATTTACACAAAATAGTAAAATTTTATTCTTCTTTGATAGAGGTCAATATAAGTCTATCAGTTTCTAACTTTCTATAAGTGATAGAAATTGATAGAAGTCTATCACTGATAGACGTTGATAGAAGTTTATAGGTTTTTTTTTTTTTTTTTTTACTATTTTTGTAAATAGTTTGACATTTTTTCTATGCGTGAAAGTATTCCTATAATTTATAATACATTATATCATAGATATTAAAAGTGAAATGGGTTTATAATACTAAATACTATATTTATTAACATTTTTATCTTCCATAGCATAATTTACATTTTGAAACTTCAAATTCAAAAATTTGAATATACAGAAAATATAAAAAGTATTGCTCTCTGGTACTATTTAGAATCTGAAAATAGAATTCAAAAATAGGAATTCATATTGCCTAAACACTTATTCACTAGATTAGATCCAATAAATCAAAAAATATAAAACATATAATCTAGATTGTCTATCAAGAACGTTTTGTCTAATTTGTATTCGTTATATTATAAAAAGATTCTAATAAACTCCTAAACCATCAAATTTGGATCTTAATATAGTAGGTCCATAGTATTAATTTCACCACTTCTAGGCCTACCCAATCAAACATATGAGCCTATATCAATATACATATAATTAGTCTTGCATTAAATAACAATTTTATGAATTTATTACAGGCATTTTAAAGGTATGAAAATCAAACCAACATTCAAAGATTCTATTAAGGAATATGTTTGAGAATAATTTTAAAATGGTTAAAATCAATTTTTATTATGTTCAAAATTACCTCCAAACATCTTTTAATCACTCAAAATCAATATAGTGTTTGATTTTGTACTTTAAGATAGCAATTTGCACTTAAAAAAAAACTTTTTAAAATGTAACATTAAATTGACATCACTCTAAAAGTTTAGAGGCAATTTTTGAATTTTAACCTAGAGTCAGTGTCAATTCCTCATTTAGAAAGAGTGTGGTAACTTATTAATTCATTCCCAAATAAGGATTATAGTATTAAATTTATGTCAAGTATCAATATTTCTATGTTTTCATGAATTTGATATCGACAGAGGTATTGTAATGTAGCCAGAGAATATGTTGTTATTTTGGATATCGAAACGATTTTTAGGCAGTGAGTCTCAAGGTACCTATGAAAGTCCTGACTGTGTTGGATGACATTGAACAATTCATTTCGATTTCTTATTATTGTGGAATTCGAGTTAACGAAATCTTGCTTAAGGAGATATATAACCGATTTATATCGTAAAAAATTTCACGAAACATTAAAAAACAATAATAATAATAAGCAACAAAATGTCACTAATATAAATATAATATAAATAATAGACATGTTAATTTGTTTAAAATTTATAAAATGTATATTTATTCATTTAACTTCATTTTTAATTTTTTTTTTTTTTTTTTTTTTTTTTTGTTATTATTACTATTTTTTCAGAAAGATTTATCAAAATAGACATTTCACATTTTCATAAAAAAGGCATTGATATTTTCATCACCATTGACATTTTAAATATTGATAGTGATTAAATTTAAGATATAATAATATCAGTAAATATTGAAACTCAAAAGTGATATTTAATGAAATGAAAAAAGAAATTGTACATTAAGGTGAATTTTACTTTTAGCTTTAATCCAGGTTTAAAATGTCGATATCCACGAAAATATCGATGCCTTAATTTTACGAAGATTTCGATCGAAATACCGATAAAATATTGATTTCGATTGATATTTCTAAAAAAATTATAAGAATAAAAAAATTCAAAAAAGTAATTTAAAATAGCATATAAACATTTTATGATTTTTGAACAAGTTAAGATGTCAGTTATTTATAGGTTAAATTATAAAAAATATCCCTGAATTTTATACTTTGTGTAATGCTCCTAGAGTTTTAAAAGTTTCAAAAATACCATTAAATTTAAAAAAAATAATAAAAAAAATACCCATGTCGTTAGTTTTGAATGAAAATCATTAAACTTTTGTTTAAAAAATACCGCTGAACTTTCAAAAGTTTCAAAATACCCTTAACTCAATAAAATTTAAAATAATACCTCAATCGTTAGTATTTGAACAAAAGCGGTTAATTCTTTATGATAAACATGACTTTAAATTTTTTTTTTTTTAAAAAAAATGCTCTTACTAATCAATTTATTTGAAGTTTTCTTAAGTTCAAGAACCAATTTTTAAATGAATTAAATCCTCTTTTTTTTTTCATATAGGTACTCTTATATTTGTCTTAATTTTTCAATTCTTAACTTATACCAATTTTCTCAACAATCAAAATAAAAAACAAAATATTAAATTAAAACATAAAATACCACAAAATTTCACAAAATTCCAAAATCAAAATCTCTTCTTGAAACATACCAAAATGATACATAATCAAATAAAAAAAATATCAACCTAAATCGTGTTGGTTCTTAGGAATTTAATATTTATTTTAGTTTTTAGATAGATTATCGAGCAAAATTCCAAAATCAAAATCTCTACACTTGTGCCCCACGCGCATTAATAAAGATAGTCTGCTAAGTGAGTATTACAGTGCTGCCTTGCAGCGCCGCAACACTCCATTTGATACGCGCACATGAAGAGACATTCCTTCCAATTTACTCTCTAAGGCAATTCATGAGGGGGTTTTCAACGTCGTAGCATTTTGGTATGTTTTGGTTGTTGAGAAAATTGTATTTTAACAAAAGCTGTTAATTCCTCGTGATAAACATGATTTTAAAAAAAATTAAAAAAAATGCTCTTACTAATCAATTTGTTTGAAGTTTTCTTAAGTTCAAGAACCAATTTTAAAATGAATTAAATCCTCATTTTTTTTCCATGTAAGTACTCTTATATTTATCTTAATTTTTCAATTCTTAGCATACACCAATTTTTTCAACATCCAAAATAAAAAACAAAATATTAAGTTAAAACATAAAATTTCACAAAATTCGAAAATCAAAATATCTTCTTGAAACATACCAAAACGATACATAATCAAATAAAAAAAATATCAACCTAAATCGTGTTGGTTCTTAGGAATTTAATATTTATTTTAGTTCACAGATAAGTTATCGAGCAAAAGAAGCCGACGAGACGTTTTAGATGTAATTCAAGCTTAAATGGAGCAATTAGCAAGTAACAAGAGGCAAAACGGTAAAATCGAGCAAGGGGAGGCACGAATTGTACAAGCTCTATAACACTTTGTGCCCCACGCGCATTAATAGAGACAGTCTGCTAGGCGAGTATTGCAGTGGTGCCTTGCAGCGCCGCAACACTCCATTTGATATGCGCACATGAAGAGACATTCCTTCTAATTTGCACTCCAAGGCACTTCATGAGGGGGTCTTCAACGTCGTAGCGTTTTGGTATATTTTGGTTGTTGAGAAAATTGTTGTAAGCTAATAATTAAAAAATTAAGAGAAATATGAGAGTACCTACATCTACGATAAATAGTCAAATGCTTTTTTTTTATTTGACTATTTATTGTTTTAATATGGTTTAAGAGGAGATTTTAATTTTAGAATTATGTGAAATTTATTGGTATTTTATGTTTTAACTTAAAATTTGGGTTTTTATTTTAGTTGTTGAGAAAATTGGTATAAGCTAAGAATTGAAAAATTAAGAGAAATATGAGAGTATCTACATGAAAAAACTGAGAATGTCTATATAATTTATTTTAAAATTGGTTCTTTTTTAACTTAAGAAAACTTCAAACAAATGGAACAGTATGAACATTTTTAAAATTTTTAATTTTTAAAGTCATTTTTGTCATGAGGAATTAATGGTTTTTGTTCAAATACTAATGATGAATCTATTTATGAACTTTTATTAAATTCAAGATATTTCTCAAATGTTTTGAAAGTTTAGGGGTATTTTTTAAACAAAACTTTAACGGTTTCCATCCAAAACTAACGTCAAGGCTATTTTTGAACTCTTTTTTAAAGTTTAAGAATATTTTTGAAACTTTAAAACTTCAAAGACGTTTTTGACATAACATGTAAAGTTTAGAGGTATTTTTTTTATAATTTCTTTATTTATATTATGTTTACATTAATGATATTTATTGCTTATTTTTATGTTATATAAATATTTCTATGATATAATGAAAATATTGATTGAACCTCTAATGTCTCTAATGTCTATATTAAATGAAAATGTTGAAATATTGATAGAAATTTCGATATTATGAAAATTTAAATAGGATGGTTTTAATAGATAAATAAAATTAAAATGAAATACGCGGCGGCAGATAAACGTGAGGAGATTGGGTGTAGCCAGTGGGACCCCACCTCTACGCTACTTTCCGACCAAATTTCATCCTACATTACACGTTAATTTCGGTGGGCCCATTGGACGGTGCAGATTTGTTTCCTCTCAACTATAAAATAAATATAAATTAATTATTAAATTTAAAATATACCGATCAACACCGCGCCTTGTTTAAAAAATGATTGTTTTTTAAATAAAAGAAAATGAACCAATTTATTTATAAAATATAACAAAATGTTATTGTCTATCCTTGATAGTCTATCGTAGTTTGATGAACAATGATATTTTGTTATACTTGAAAATATTTTCACCAATTGTACCATTTAAAAAAATCATTCTTTTAAAAAATCATGAAAAGAATATGATCTTTGGTCCTTAAATGTTAAGACTAAGTTGAAATCAAACTCAAAATTGAATGACTAAACATGTAGGCCTCGTTTTGTAACTATATAGTTTCTGAATTTTGCTTTTGAAAATTAAGTTATTTCATGTACATTTCTTACAATGATTTGCATCTTTCTTAATTACAATGGTTGAATTCTTAGTTAAATTCCAAAAACAAAAACAACTTTTTGAAAGCTACTTTTTTTAGTTCTCCAAATTTGGCTTAGTTTTTTAAGCTATCGGGGAAAATTAGATAACAAATAAAGAAATTTAGAGGCGGAAATAGTGTTCATAGGGTTAATTTTCGAGAACAAAAATTAAAAATAAAATAGTTACTAGACGAGGTTGTAATATTTTTGGATAAAAAATGTAACTTTTCCAAAAATTGTTATATTTCGTTGGTAATATTATTATTGATTTTTTTATATATATAAAAATGTTTTAAAACTACTTTTTAAATAGGAAATTTATAAAATTTTAGATAAAAATTAAGATATAGAACAATATGGTGTGGTTGTAACTTATGATGGTATGACTATCAAAATTTCTAGTATTTATTATTGTCATGTCATTTCAAATTTGAATTTCATCTCAGGACTTTCTATTTTAAAAGTACTTTTAAAACAAGAGTAAAAGCTCGAAGTATTTTTTTACACATATAATATAACCAGATAAATATTTAAGAAAAAAACTCTCAACATTTTCAGAGTATTTTCTTGCTTTTTTTTTTTTTTTTTTTAATTTTATATAAAATTTTATGTTAAATTATTAATTTAATTCTTCAACTTTGAATATATATCTTTTTTTAAAACGTAATTTTGTAGTTAATTGATTTTGACTCTTCAACCTAGTATAAATAGATCTTTTTAATAAAATTTTGAAACTACTAAAGAAAAAAAAATTAAAATATTTCTCTAAAGTTCGGAGATACTAATGTTAAAAAAATGGAAATGTTTTATATAAAATTAACAAAATTAAAGTTCAAATGATTGAGTCCATAATAACTTTAGGGCGTTTAATAAACAATCTGAAAACAAAAATTTATGAACAATGAAAATCGATGGCGAGTACCTAATCGAATTGATTAGATCATGCAGGAACAAGGTTCAAGTCTACCGGTCTGTTAGGATGCCTCAGCTGTATACATCACTGCACTTCCGCTTGACACCTATCATGATGATAAACGGCTCATCTCGTTGTGACCTTCTCTTGAATTCTCAAAACTTCTATTGCTCCATCCCCGCAGGGATAGAGAACCCATCGTTGTCTCGGCTGTGCTAGCGGAGGCTCTGGGGAAGTCGGAATAGGAGAGCACTCATCTTGTGGTGGGCTTACTCAGCAACTACCCCGATTGAATTATTTGGGCCCACTTGTTATCAATGGGATTAGGGATACTTCCAGCAAACAATATATCGAAGAGTTAGTGCCGGGTTAGCCGAAAATCAAAGTTTATCTGAAAACAATGGATTCAATAAAAACATAGTTATATTTCATGATTTCAAATATGTGTTTAGTAGCAGATTTACAAATTAAGTTCCAATTTAAACAAATTTTCAAAATATGATTGAAAATATATTTAGTTATTCACTGAATATTAGGTTGAATATAAATTAATACTAATTAATTTCTGAATTTATTTTATGCTAAAATTTTTTGTATAATTATTATTTTGTAATATCATATAATATATTATAATATATTATATATTTTAAATTTAACAAAAATAATTGAGTTTATAAGGTGAAATAGTATAATTGTTACTGCTTTTATCATTTTTAATATAAATTTCTACCTTTTAAATTTTGAATTCAAAATCTGAATACACCGAAAACATAAAAAAATTATTTTCCAAATTTGCATAGTTTGGATTACATAATCTAGAAACAGTTTTCGAAAATAAAATCTTGAAACAAGAAACATAAAACAGAATCTGAGTTGCTTATCAAATAGGAACGTTAGTTTTCTTTAAAAAAAAAAGAAAAAAGAAAAAAATTCAAATGATATAAATTCTATTATGATTTTAATTTCAACCATTAGAAAGCAATATTTCATAGTTTAATGGTGGCTTTCTTTTTGTAATATGCAAGAAAATTAAAATAATAATAATAATAAATAATAATAAATGGAAAGGGATAAGAATAAGATAAAGCGTGTGGGGAAGAGGTACACGTGCGAGGAATTGAATGAAGGTGGGTCCCACTTTATTAAAATCCAAGTTAAAAAGGACAAAGGACAACAATTTTTGACCAAAAAACTCAATCACACATTATTAAAGACAACCCTGCGTTACTACAACGCATGCTTTCTTTTCTACTTTTTTTTTTTTCTTGTTTCTCAACTTTATCAATTCTTTTAATCACTCTTTCCATTATTAAACATTTTATCATATAGTATTTCATATCTTTAACTTATAATTTATATTCAAATATACGAAGTATGTGTTTGGCTTAAATGTAAGAAAATTAGAGGGAGTGAAGTTCGTTCCTCGTTTACATGAGCTTTTAAATTTTGTTATGCACCATACGATTAAAAAAAATTCAATTTCACAACTTATAGTTTATTACAATATAGGTCTAAGACAAAATAATTCTCCAGAATTAAAGTTTTAACAAACCATAGGACTTAATTGCAATAGTTAATAAATTACAGGGATTAATTGTTCAAATTAAAAGTTTATGAATATGATTGTAACAAATCACAAAATTTAGAAGGTGACTATCTTAATGATCAAATTTAAAAATTGAAGAGTGCAATTGTAACAAATCTCAAACTTCTAGAGTTTTGTGTAATTTTTGTTATAATTCATTGTTCATACTCCTAAATAACTTGTGTAATTTTTGTTTTAATTCATTGTTTAGGACTTTGATATATTTAACTTAATCATACACTGCATGTATTTTTGTACAAAGGCATTTTGTATTCTCTTTTGGAATTTTTATTTAAGATTTAAAAGTCAATTTGTTAGGGAGACTTTATTATTGTTCTAAATTTGAACTAAATCTATAGAAAAAAAAGACAATAAAAATAAAGGAAATATTTAAAACGTCAAAGATGAAAATATCTCAATTTTACAAAAATATCGATAAGATGTCAATGCCAATAAAAATTCATGAAAAAATGATAAAACCAAAAAATAGATAAGTAAAAGTTTTACAATTTTTAAATAAATTAAAATACTTATTACTTGTAATATATTCACATTGGTGACTTTTATCTTAATATTTTACTGATAGTTTATTAGATAGAATGAAAATATCAATTTACCTTTTATATTATTTAAATTTATAAATATATGGAGTGTCAACCGAAATATCGACTAAAATTTAATATCCAAATTAGTTTATTTTTGGATACAAGTAAAAAACAAGCAATGTAGATGATTTTAAAATGGTATGGAGAGGAAGACATTAAATGCATTTTTATAACATTTCTCTCTATGTTTGTAAACTCAAAGAAAATAATACTTGTTTTCCATATTAGTAATATAATGGATAATAAGCCTTTTTTTCCCTATATATTCAATTTGTGAGTTGGATCTTTACAAGATTTGAATCCATTCATAAGTATGAACTTTTCGTATAATTAGTAAGTCAAGTGTCATTAGTGACGAATTCAGAAATTTGGTTGACAAGAAACTTTATATAATTTAATAAAAATAAATACAATGATTGAAATTGGAAGGTAAATTTACCCCTGGACTAGCTAGTAGTTTTGATACTATACTAGTTATATATATATATATAAATAAAGAGCATGAAGTTGAGCGAGAGTTCGAGCCTCCCTTGAACCCATACTAAATCCGTTTCTGTACCACATCATATTATGACATTTTGATAATCACATCTTCACAAATTTATTCACTTGTTGTTCTAATTTGAAATTCATCCTACAATTTCCTAGTACTTATCTATATATTCTATGTATAATTATTAAATTATTAATTTAGTTTAATCAACTTTAGTTTTTCTTTTCTTTTCTTTACCAAAGTGTCAAATCAATTTAAGATAAAAATGTAATGATAAAGGTATATATTTACCAAAATACATATAACTTAGTAGAGTGAGAATTCTTAACATTAATTTAATTTCATCTATTAATAATGACCATACTTTTCATGTGTCAACATTAATAATGAAATTCACTTCAGTTTAATGATGTCTCAAATTTAAACTCCTTTAACACCCAAGATTTCAATAATAATGATTTAGACTTTAATGTTGAATTCTTATATGTAATGATCTTGATAATAATTTTATAAGTAACGATATTTTAGTGAATTAACCAAAAAAAAAAAAGAGAAAAATAAATAATTAACAGAGACAAATTGAGATTAACTTGAAAATTATTAATTAGTTAAAAATCTTTGACCAAAAAATTAAAGATTTAAATCTTTGCATGTCGTTGACCTAAAAAAAGTTGAGATGCAATCGGTTAAATTACTAAATCTAAATCTCAATAGCTTGAAGAAAGTTAAATTTTAGTACATACAATAGTAAAGTTAGAATTTCATCATTGTTATGAACTAAAACACATATTTAGCATTATGAATCTAGTGTATATATATATATAAGGGCTATTAGGGGAGAATTTTTACATGCCTATTTTGTCTTTACAATTTTTCATAATTTATATTTTGTCATTTTATCATAACTATCTAGGTTCAGGTGGTTACATTCGAAGGAGTGTATTACTTCATGTATCGGCCAATGTGATCTAGATCATAAATATAAAATATCAAGATCCAATAGTGGATACATGTTTGAAAGGATAGTCATGTCATTTTTCCATTACAACTATTATCGGGTCAAGGGGTATATCTTTTCATGTATGAGTGTGATGCAAACCATTTGAAAAAACTCGATCTAACCGTAGAGATATGTTTGAACGAGCAACATGTTCTTTGTCATATTACAACTATTGAGGTTGAAGTGATATATGTCATATATGAGTATGATTTAGATCATTGATATAAAATATCAATATCTAATTGTGTAAATATGTTTGAAGGGATAATTACTTTTTATTTTTTATTTTTTAAAATTTCATAAATTCATATTTTGTCTTTTCTTTTATCTTTTTAATTATAATTTTTTAAACTTTGTTTTCTCTATTTACTAAAATGAATTATAAATGATGTACATATATGTAGGGCAAAATACATTTTTGGCCTCTAGAATTTGAATTAAGTTTCTATATATTCCTTGGGCTTCCAAGACCAATATTTTCTATCGGTCTACTTAGACATTGAGGTTTAAAAGTGACATAGGGCTTAAAGTTTGAAACTATTTCTAATTGATCTCTAGGTATAAAAAAATACATACCAACAAAATATAGTCAACATAAAACTTAGAAACAAAGTTCAAACTTGACCAATTAAAAATTAAATTCAAACTTCAATGACCAAAATGTGTCACTATTTAATCTAAATAACAAAAAATTAATTGAGTTGGAAAAGATGTGACTTTTGTACGAATGATTCAAATTTCACGTTTTATGATCCAAATTTAAAAAATAATGAAGAATAACTTTGTTTAATGTCGCAAATCTCTTGTACCATTTTTATTAGACGGGCGATATAGGCGTAAGAGAGTGAGGAGGAGTGCGAGTGCGAAGGATTGAGGGAGAATGAACCCCACCTAGGATAGTACTGCACTATGTATTGAATTAATAGTATGCCATCGTGATAAAAATGTTATTTTTATCGTGAAATTTATGTCATTTGTAAAAAAATAGAGAGAAGAAGGGAAAATTACCCTTTTAGTCCTCAAATTTTGAAGAATATGTGTGTTTCATTCCTTAATTTTAAAAATGTAACTTTTTAGTCCCTATGTTTATAAGAATAGATCCATTTGGTCCTAGGTTTTTAAAATGTACCTTTTTAATCCTCGAATTTTTAAAAATAGGTTTAAAAAGCCCTTTAAATAACTTTATACTATTATTTTGAATAGTTATATTACATTTCCAATTAGAAGAATAGCTTTTAAAAATTACATTCTTTCTAAAACTATTTTTTCTAATTTTAAAAATTATATAATTATTTTTAAAAAATCAAACGAAAAATATATCTTTTAAATTTATTTTTATAAATTTGGAGACTAAAAGATACCTTTAAAAAATTCAAAGATGAAATAAATCCATTTCAATAAATTTAGGATATATTTTTAAAATTCAGAGACTAAAAGGAGAAATGGTTCAAAATTTGGGGACTGACAAGTTAATTTTACCGAGAGAAGAATATTTCAATTTGATTGAGAAATTAGCAGAATTGGCTAAGCCACTGGGTCTAAGTTCCTTTCCCTTTCTCTTCTTTCTATATCTTCTGCCTTGGCCTCCGATTCTTGCCTACCACTTCTGACCTTTCTCTTATTCCATTCTTCTTCTTCCTCTTCTTCTTCTCCCTTTCCTTAAGTTTTCTCATCACCTTTCTCACATCCATCTCTTCTCCGATCGTCATGTCGTTCAGAGGCCTCCGACGGGTATCTTTATCTTCTTCCTTTTATGTTTTCCTTACTTTAACTCAACTGGGTCTCACCTTATTTCAATTTGGGTTTCTGGGTTTTCTTTCGATTTAATGCTAATTATGTTTATCTCAAGATTCTTAACCCCTGCTTCATCCTTCACAACTACCCATCAACTGAATCCCGCATTTTTGTGTATATTATGACCTCAATTTCTTTCTTTGTTCATTTCTGTTATGGGGTTTACTTTGTTTCTGCAAGAATGATGTCTTTTGTTCTTCTTTCCTTTATTTCTTGGAGGCATATTTCAAGAGACTAAGAGAGTACTGTGGATTTAGATGAAAAAAGTTGGATTAGAAAGATCATGTGCTTGATTTAAGGTTCATGTTATAACTCAGAAAGCTTTGATTTAAAGGGAAGAGGTTATGATCTTTACTGATCAGGTTTTGGAGGTGAAGGGTGGGGTATGTTAGGTATATGAGCTCTGATTTTGTGCCAGAGTGTATTGATGGACTTCTGTCTTCTTTGCTTGTTCTACAATTTCTTTTTAGGAACTTTTTCAATTCAGGATTATAAAATTAGAATCTATTGTTGGGGTTCTCAGATTAATCATGTTGTTCTGATCTTTAGTCAAATCCAACTTTTTGCAACAAGAAGAGAGCCCATTAATTGAATAATATTATAGATCTCATGGTTCAATTTAAAGGGCTTCTTCTGCTGCTTTATTTTGCTGACGATTTTTACTTTGTTGTCATCATTTCCTTTCAAATCTACTGATTTGGAAATCTCTACATGCTTTGCTCTTACTGTTATTTGTTCATGCTTCTTCCATGGACCTCTGTTTGATTGTTTTGACATTTGTGAATTTGCCTTGTAGCAAAACACTTTATCTGCAATGGGTGTGAATGAACACACCAAGAAAACATTTTCTGAACTGCAAAGAAAGAAAATGTATCGGTATGTAATCTTTAAGGTTGATGAAAAGAAACGAGAGGTGGTGGTTGACAAGATTGGTAGTCCTGCAGAGAGCTATGAAGATTTCACTGCTGCTCTGCCCGACAATGATTGTCGCTATGCCGTGTATGATTTTGATTTTGTGACATCCGACAACTGTCAGAAGAGCAAGATATTTTTCATAGCATGGTTAGCTTTCATCTATCATGAACTTAGTCTTATCTTTATTATTGCTATATCAATGTCTACTTGCTATATATTGTTCATTGAGTTGCCCTCACAATACAAAATTTTGGTACATACTAAGGTAAACATTAGCTATCCCGAAGTCATAGCATTTTGATCCTTTGACTACCATTTCTAAGCTCAACCCTTAGGGCTCTTGATGTTTTTGGTCAATTGCTCATTCGTGGAACTGAAGCATTCAAAAAGTGCTTTCTTAGACTTAGAATTTGATTGGTTTTGTTGTTAACTTTTGTTCGTCGATGCTTTTCTTGGATCTTCCTAAGGGTGTTTTTGTCATTTTCCACTCTGGTTGCCCGTTCCAGTCCAAAGTCTCAGTTCCTACAAATTCAACAAAGAAAAGTATCAACAAATAGAAATTATCAACAAAACCAGCCAAATTCTAAGCCTAAGAAAGCACTTTTGAGTGCTTTTTTTCATTTTTCCTCTGGGAACTCATCTAGTATACTTGCTAGTTTCATTAAATACCTTCTTCTGGTGCATATGCTTTATTCTCCACACTGGAGAAGTTGGAGTTCAGTTGTTAGAGCTCTGTATGCATCCTCTAATCTCGCTTAAGATCATAGTACATCAAAAGTTTTAGGCAAAATTTGAAAATCTTGTCGTATTTTGTCAGAATGATTGTCCCTTCTGTTTTTGATGATCAAATGCACTTGGTGAATGTCTTATTCCAAGAACCGTCTAAATTATGACCTTGATTAGAAAGAATAGTTTTAATCATGTCATATGAACGACTATTGCGGGGTGTCTTTTCTATCTTGATCTCACACTAGATTGTTGTGCTTCAGGTCTCCAGCTAGCTCACGAATCCGTGCTAAGATGCTCTATGCGACATCTAAAGACAACTTTCGGCACGAGCTCGATGGCATCCACTATGAAATTCAAGCTACTGACCCTGCAGAGATGGACCTGGAAGTGATCAGAGACCGTGCTCAATGAACATTATCAGTTTGTTTAATTTGTTGTTCCCTTGGGGATAAGCCAGCTTGTATTTTGAATGCTTATTAATTGGTTTATCCCTGCTTCGATATGTGTAAAACCGATCGCTGGAAAATGAAAACATTGCACAAAACCGTAAAATAAACTAACATCTGCAGAATGCTGATATATGGTGGATCGACATGATGTTGCTGTCTGGTTGCTATGACTGCTTCTCAGATGAAGATAAGTTTGTAATAGAAAAAGGCTTAGAATCTATCAAACCTTATTATCATTGGAAATTTGTTCTACGATGCATCTGCCTCAATGTCTGTGGTTCTTTCGTTCTGTCTTTAGAACTTGCATTTGCGCTGTATCGAACATAGCATGCTTTGTATTGTCTTTTCATGGACTGAGATTCAGCTCATCCTCAATGGCATCGGCCACAAACTAGTTTCTTCATTAACATATGCATTTATTAAATTTATATATATATATATATATTTTTTTTTAGCAAGGCCGAGAACAAATACCCCTCCTCCAAATTTAAAATACGGTAATGTCCTCATTGCCCAAAAAATTAAAATAAGTCATGTGATGGTCATAGAATGCGTTGTAAAGAAAATTTGAAAGAAAGCTAGCAAACCCCTAACAACGAGAAATATTTCATGAGGTGACTATCCTAAGATTTACGTTGACTCTAGTATATACGAAAGAGATAGAAGCATATTTTTCGGCGCAAAATTTGAAGGATAAGGAAGAGTACACCCCCAAATTTAGCGTTGTCGCCCGCATTGTATTGACGCATCCATCTTGCGGCGATCATTCTTCATCGGGTTGCAGTGATGGAATAAGATAAGTGCTGCTTTGCGTAACATTTCTGCAATCCAGCGCCTCGATCGTTGTAAGGAAAACAAAGAGAGGGTCAAATTATTTTAAACAAAATAAAAGGCATTTTTTTTTTTAGAAATAGAAGTGAAAAATGAAAAGATAGTAAAGTAAGGATAATTCGGAGTAGTGGAGAAAAGAGTTGAAGACTCGAGATTTTCCAAAACTTTGCGTCCCTGATAAATTGCAATCATCTGATAATGTAGGGACCACCTACTTCCTTCTTCATTTAAGGTTTCTTAATTCCATGGAGTCGACTTGGTGATACCAGTCTTCTCCATGGTATGCCTTTACTCGCTGCC
>NC_052353.1:4329264-4381880 GCF_009727055.1 Benincasa hispida
AGCTTGAGTTGTATCTTTCGCTACAAGAGCCGTGTATCGTGCCGTTTCAGGCATTTTCATCCTCCAATAATAAGTAAGAGCAGCAGGAATAGCTCCAACCATTAGAACTATCCTCCAAATGTAATCTGCTTGTGGCACAGTTGATTTAATCGGGTCAACTGCATAGGGTGGAGCATTAAACTTGGCTTCAAATGCCAAAGAGATGATAATGGCAAATATACCTCCACCCAAAATTCCAAACCCCTGCATAGCAAACACCGCAGCAATGAATGCACCACGAGTCTTCTTATTCGAGTATTCTGACATGATCGTCGCGGAAAGAGGGTAATCGCCACCGATACCGAACCCAAGCCAAAAGCGAAAGAAGCAAAGAGTAGTCATGACAGATTGTGAATTGTGGCCAAAGGAAAGGCCTGAGCCTATAGAACATACAACCATAAGCATTAAAGTCATGCCATAGACTCTTTTTCTTCCCATTTTGTCACCCAACCAACCAAAGAAGAGTTGGCCTGCTAATGTTCCACAAAATGCTACACCATTAACAGCAGCAGCAACATTTGGAGGCAAAGACCCTGGCTTTGGTGAATTATCAACATGATAATATATACGTCCAAGTAATTTTGTGACGAGAGATATACAAAATAAATCATATGCATCAGTGAAGAATCCCATTCCAGCAATTACGATTGCTGTGAAATGGTACCATTGTGTTTTAGCTACATCAAGTGCAGTTAACACTTCTAATTGGTCTTTTGCCATTTCTTTCTTTAATTTCTTCTTCTTCTTCTTCTTTCACCTTTATTTTATATTTCCTCTGCAAAACAATGAGATTTTTTTTTTTTTACTTTTTTCAATTCAACAGAACCATAGAAAAAATAAAAAACAAAAGAACAGATCTAAAAACAACCCATTTATTATTTGTCAATCACTGATCAGTTATCACCAAATGGGAATCAATCAAAAAAAGAACCAAGAACATAAAAATGACCTTTTTTTTTTAAATTCATGGAAAGAAAGGAATGCAGTGCAAAATCAGTAATTTTTGGACATATTGTGAAGTTTGAGGTAACAAAGAGACAAGAAAAGAAACAGAAATCAAAGTTAGGATAAGACAGAAAGAACAATATGATGCAAAGAAAAAAGAAAAAAGAAGAGAAGAAAGAGAAGTGCATGGGAATGAGTAATGAATTACCAACCTGAATTTGGAGATGAGAAATAAAGGGAAAGGTTGTTAACGGTGTGTGTATATATATATATATATATATATATATATATATAGAATGGGAAGTTAAGTAGATCTGAAATGTTCTATAGCATATTCTTTTTGCTTCCAAGTTTTTCGTTGGATTAATGTAGTTGACAATTTTACACCGTCATAATATGTAAGATGTACGATGCAGATACAACTTTAAAAAGTTGTACATAACAGATTTGAAATTTATAACTACTCTTTTTCCTTAATTCCTAATCTAATCAACACGTGCATTCTCAATATACTCCATATTGACCTTCATTGAAATTATTTCTTTATATTTATATGTGTATTAATATAAAAAAACAATTAGATTAAACAAATTTAGTTAATAAATTTTGACAATTGTGTTTGTCTTGTAACACTTAAAGTTAATGTTGGTGAGTCAATTATTTGTTTAGTACAATAAATCTAGTATTGGAAATGTGAACCTTTCAGATTTAAAGAAGAAATTTGTTTCAATATTGCTTTATGCTTATATTGACATAAATTTAACAATTAATAAAACATGATTTGACACATCACTATTACGAGAATAAAGTCTATTTGGTAAAATAATGGTAGATATGTCTACCTTCATTTTATTTAATTAGGCTATTTTCTTATTAAAAATATCATTAAAAGTTTAGAATGGCAAATTGAAACTTGTTAATAGGTAAGAAAAGTAAATATGAAAAAAAAAAACAACTATAAAAATTTGAGCTATGAATATTATATTTTATTGAATTATCTTTTTGTAATAAAATTGAGACCCAAAAAATGTTCTCTCTTAGTTTTCTTATTTTCACTTCCCTTTTCCTCTCGACTACTTTTCTCTTTCTCCCATATGTGATGCTATTCTTGTTTTCCTTTTTTCTTGCTAACTTTCCCATTCCTTTCCATTTCTCCTCTCCATAACTTTCTCCACAACACTCTCCCATTCTTGTTTTCCCTTTTTCTTGCCAACTTTCCCTTTCCTCATCTCCATAACTTTCTTCTCATTCTCCACAACATTCTCCCATCCTCATTTTCCTTTTTTATCGCTAACTCTTCGACCCCAAACTTCATTCCACGTTGCATCGACTTCTTTCATTAATATTTCTCTATTTTTAACGTGATTAAACAATTGAACCGTTCATATGACGAAACATTGCATTGACTTTTATACAACATATGACGATGGTTTAGATAAAAATGGCACATATAAAATAACTTAAACTTTCACTCAAGAATGTATAGCTTTCAGACCTTCATCAAAGAGTTAAAATGTCCATAAATATCGAGATTTCAATTTAGAGTTACATTGATGGATATATCAATAAAAACGTTTTGTTTTTTCAAAAATATTTTAAGACTATTTCAATTCAGATGTTACATCTTGTTTTTTAAAAAATTAAGTTGTTTGTCCTTTCTTGCTAAGTTATAGATATATTTGATCTTGTTATTGGTTTTTCTATTCGCATTGGGATTAATAGATATATTATTTCTTTGATGTTTTACGTTTACTTGTAAAAAATTTCGAGCAATAAATTAATCATTGATATCATTTTTTAGCTCTTTAATTTACAAACATATCAACAAATACTAACATAACTACGGATATTTTAATCCTTACTGTCTTGCCTCATTATCATTTAGTCTTCATTTGTAGTAAGGATTATTACAGGCTAGTAAGGTTTATATGTATGTATATATATATTCAATAACTTTATATATCTGTTAAAAATAAAAAGTTGTCAAATTTGGAAAAAAAATAATGCTAAAGAGTTAATTAAGACTCCGTGTGTTAATAATTTTGTTTATTGTTTTTGTTTTTAAAAATTAAGCCTATGGACACTAATTCCACCTCAAAATTTCTTCGTTCGTTATTTACTTTTCAACAAAGGTTTAAAAAACCAAGTAAAATTTTGAGAACAAAAGAACATAACTTTCAAAATGTTGTTTTTATTTTTGAAATTTGGTTAAGAATTCAACCCTTGTATTAAAAAAAGATACAAATCATTGTAAGAAATGTAGATGAAATAGGTTAAATATTCAAAACCAAAAACCAAATGGTTACCGAACTAAAATCTTGAATTAAACTTTAAGATTCATTAATTTCTACCACCATCACCACTAAGTATGGAATAATAAAGTAGATTCTTAGGAGGGATTTGTGTTGTGATAAGTCCATTTTGGGTGGCCTTGATTAAAACTCAAACCTTATCAACTTCAATAAATATAAACTTATCCAAAAAAAGCATCAATATTTAAATGTTAAGAACTTTCACTTAATTCCTAAACCCTTTCGAGTGCCTTAGGAAACATATTCATTGCTCAAACTCAATCTAGTATTCTCCCATTTCTTTGATTGTTTTTTGTTCGTAAAAAATTTATACCTCAACTAACTTTTGACTATCCATGGTAGGATTTCAATCACTAACTAATAGACACTACAATTAAAACGAGAATGACACATTTTAGAAGAGGTAAATGGTATCCTTTAAAATAAAATAAAAATTGCCAATGGCTTATGTAAAATGAGACGAAAAAATTGGAAAGCGCAAAAACTTCTTGGAATGTATTTTTTCACTAGAAGAATTTCAAGTTTTAATGTTGGTTTTAAACCGATATTAAAAGGCTTTAATATTAAAGGGCTTTAATAACACTGTCTTTAATGTCGGTTGCAATTGAAGTCCAAGAATCAAATGAAACCCTTTAAACCAACATTGAAGCCTAGAATTTGTCCATTTTATCAATTATTGTCCATTTTTTAAAATTTCGTTGCCTAATCCATTTTTTCGGTCAAAAAGTATAACATGACACATCATCATCAAACACTGTGGCTATGACATATTATTTATGTATAGATTGCAAATCTATTACATTTTTAATCCGCAAATTCTGTTATAAAATTATAATTTAAAAGGCCGTACAATAATTCAACCCTTGAAAACCCAAATTACAAGTAATACAAACATTATGATTTTACAAACATTATGAGTTTACTGTCCCTCTCCACTTGGTAAGTATGGATCCCTTCATAATTCTTCTTGAATAAACCCCCCAACTTCAACAGTGTCTGGTTACAGGCATCTTTGTCTGACCATTGTTGTTCAAAGGATCACAAACAAAAAAAGTTTAAGACAAAGGATTGAAAGTGAAAATGTGATTAGAATTCATATTCAACTAACCATGTTTATTGGGAATGTGTATAAATGGTACATTCAAGGCAAAATTCTTGTAGTGAATGTATTGGATCTAAAGTTCCCCAAGAAAAAGCATAAAGAGGTTGTGATACCAAATCTTTACTTCTTTGTTGCACCTGTAAAACAAGAAAACTCAATAGTTGAATAAATGGGAGAATATTCTTTTTTCAAGATCTCGAAGAAGA
This sequence comes from Benincasa hispida, assembly GCF_009727055.1. Taxonomy (NCBI): domain Eukaryota; kingdom Viridiplantae; phylum Streptophyta; class Magnoliopsida; order Cucurbitales; family Cucurbitaceae; genus Benincasa; species Benincasa hispida. The sequence goes on from NC_052353.1 coordinate 4,333,869, forward strand.
GAAGCTTGGTTACCTAGATATGAGATACGAAGACAATAGAAAATTTTCGGCAGGATAATGATGAAGTTGGACTCATCAACTAAAACTTATTAAAACTGTGAGTCAAACATTCTTTTAGAATATTTAATTAGCATAATGCACATGTTCTCAAGCCAATCAAAATGCTTTTTACTCTAGGAGAATCTATAACTATCATAATATAGCAGAGACTCTAGTAAATATTCATACGTGGAGTACAACTTCCAAAACAACTCAAAGATGCCATACCTACCGCTATCTCCTAAAGCAACAAGAGACTATGAATATAAAATAGAATCTTTACCAAATTCACATTTAAAGGGAATGCATCCAAATCCATAGTCTTCAAAAGTTCTTTTAATAGTTAACGGTAGCTTCAGTCAAATAACATATTTATCTACATGCTCTCAATTATGCATATACCTTCAGGCAGTCTCTCTGCTTAGTATTTGAAAAGGATTGCTTCTCCGGTTGCACTAGCTTCCATTGTTTTAGTTCTTGCATTCTATCGCTTAGCTTCAGCGGCCCATCGTGTAGCTCACTCGTTTAGTAAAGGATCTCGCACATAGCCTATTGTTTAGCTACTGCGCTCATTGTTACCTCCATCGTTTAGCACTAACGCCTTATCATCTAACGCATCCGCTATCGCTTAATGTCATCGCCTATCGCTTAACATTTCGCCTATCGTGTAGCGCGTCTGCTCATCCTCTAGCCAACATGACTATTGTCTAGCGCTCACGCCATCGCGTAGCGCCATTGTGTAGTCTATCGCTTAGCGCCCGCGCATCGCTTAATGCTCAACGCTATCGTCTAGTGCTACGTCCAGCTTCAATGCTTATCGTCTAGCGTTTACACTGATTGTGTAGTACTTTGCCTATCGTATAGCCTGATCGTCTAGTACGTCACTCCTCATCGTTTAACGCCGGCGTATATTTAACACGATCGTCTAGCGCATCGCTTAGCTTCACGCATCATTGTATATGATCGTCTACCTCAATCGTTAGCTCTCTAATTGCTACACGATCGTCTAACAACCGCCTACACGATCGTCTATCTCATCGTTTAGCTCCCCGCATTGCTACACGATCGTCAGTGCCTACCTACACGATCACCTACCTCATTGTGTAGCGCCGCTCACTTACTAGACGATCGTCTACCTCATCGTGTAGCGCTGCTCATTTGCTACACGATCGTCTACCCGCCTTTCATCGGAGACATTTACACAAACAGTTGAGAGGCGTAAATATTAGAACAAAAATTACTGTGAGATTAAGAGAGGAAAGAGAAGAAGAGCATACTGATCTGGACGGCAGCGTGGTGGACAAAGATGAACGGCGGCAGATCTGGAGACATGAAGCGAGGGAGAATCGAACGACGAATGGTGGCAGATCCGACAGCACGGTGGACAAAGACGAACGGCGACGAACAGCAGCAGATCCGGGCTATGGCGCTTTGACAGAATAAGTTTCACCCACGATCAGATCCAGGTTGGCTGCGGCGCTTCGACAGAACGAGCAGTAGATCCAGGTTGCATGATGAACAAACCTGCACGGAAGCTAGATCTACACCACGATATACTTTTCACCCACGATCGACGGACGAATGGCAAGGGTTTGGAGGAGAAAAGTGAGAAAGAATAGGGTCTGAGGAGGGAAGTGTGAGAATGAGAGGAAAAAGAAAATAGGGGGAAAGTGAAAAAGGAAAAATGAAAAAAAGGGGGAAAATAGAAAGTGAGAGGATAAATTAAGCGGGTCTTTAATGTCGGTTTAAAACCGACATTAAAGATCCACTTTTTTTTAAAAAAACAAAACTGACATTATACATCCGATTTCACTTTTTTTTCAATCGACATTAAAACCCAAAATTCTTGTAGTGTTTTTTTATTGATAACATGAGTCCCTATTCATGAAACTTGAACATTCAACTTAGTGAAATTGATAGATGTTTGATCGTTTTTTTTTTGTTTACACACTTACTTTTGACTCTCTTGTTTCTTATAGAGTGTTACGAGTCTTATATTTAGGGATTATAGTATGAAATTATTTGGTTTCTAATTCTAGAACAACTTCTAACACAAAAATTTGTTAATGTTTTCCTTTTTGAAAAAACCTTTTTGAAAGTCCCTTTTTCCTAAAAACTTGCATTGCTATTTATCAAATTCGAACAACCTATGTGAAATTAACAAATGTTACATGTCTCATATTTAGGAATTATGGTATTAAATGGAGTTTTGGTTTAGAAAGTTAAAAACGATAATAAATTTTTTTAGAGAAGGTCCCCTTTAAAAAACAAATGAAACATTGCCAAAGCTACCCGCTTGGATAAATGACCAAGGAATTACAAGTGCAAATACCATTTGGAATATACTTTCTTTAAATGAAAAGATGAGTTCTATTCATGACACTGGAAGATCCCCTTTCATTTGTTATCATTTGCTTTTGATTATATTTCCTATTGCGTATGAAAAGATGGGTGAAATTGACATAGGATTGACCATATTTCATTTTTTATCACTTGCTTTTGATTATCCATTATGGAGTTTATTATTTCCTCTTGGGTATGATTAACCTTATATTTGTAATTATGGTACTAAATCTCAAGGGTATTAAGGTTATGACAAATTGTAGAAAATTAAAACGAAATGGGTGCTTTTTGGATAAGGCCAATGGTCCCTCTTCAAGAGCAACCAAAACTTGTGAATGCTACCCTATTTGAAAAATGATCAAATAATTGAAAGTGCAAAAACCTTTTGGAATGTGTGTGTGTGTGTTTTTTTTTTTTTTGCTGAAAATATGAGTTCCTATTCATGAAACTCGAACACTTTCCATAGTGAAATTGATTGATGTTGATTATCATAACTTAGTTTTCTTACTACGTGCTTTCGATTATCCGGGATAAGGTTTTTTATTTCTTCTTGGGTGCTTTTACGCATGTTTTATATTTTTTGATTATGGTATTAACTCTGTAGAGTTTTTCGTTTAGAAAAATTTCTAGCCAATAAACATGGAAATTAGAACGAGAAGGACGCTGTTTAGAAAGTCCAATGGTACCCCTACAAAAGCAACAAAAATTTTCAAATGCTACACTCTTTGAAAAATGACCAAAAAACTACAAGTGCAACAATCTTTTCGACTTGAAACATGGGTTCCCATTCAAGAAATTTGAAAATCTCTCTCAGTAAAATTAACAAATGTTGTATGTAACTTAGTTTGTTTAATTACTGATGCAAACATGTAAGTGCACGTGATCAAGTTATAGTAATTAAAACGATATAAGAGGCCGGGTATCGTCCTCAAAGATCAAACCGATAATTCTATTTTAGAATTATGTTAATTTTACTAAGGATTGGAAATCAAGTTTGAGTTTGTAAACTTTTAAAACAATAAAGAAAGGTTTTGAAAATCCAAGAATTAAAGTGTTATAGGATGTTGAATCCATTAATTACTTCATTAAGTCTATTTTAGCCAATTCATGGAATTATGTATAAACAATATGTTTAAGTCAAGAAAATTAAATCAAGATTACTTTCTATAAAAAATAACATATTCTCACGCAACTTAAATGATAACTAATTTCTTGATATAAAATTAAGAAATATGACATTAATTGCAATGTCATAATCAACTTTCACTAATATCAATCTAAGTATTTTTATAAGAGATTGATATGATTCAATGATGTAATTCCAACTAAACATTCAATCCATCAAACTAAACATTTAATCTAACATTCAATGAAGTCCAATCAATAAGAATTAAATACAATATCATTGAAAAGCAAAAAGTTTCAACAATCATCCATGAAAGCACTAAAACTTAACCTAAATTCATAACTAACTTCATCAACACCATAAAACTAAGAAGTTGCACATAGCTCTCAACAATATATTTGCATATATAATTGCAAGCATAGAAAGTAAAGAAAGAAAGGGAATTGGAGAAAAACTACTATCAAAGCCTCTGTCTTCTTGAATCTCGTCCAAGAATACCTTGATCTTCACCTCGGAAACTCGAACGATCTAAAAAATTATCCATCAAACTCTCTACTCTCTTTTGCAACAAAAACATACTTTAGGGCTCTGGAATTTCGTGATGGAGGTTGCTAGAATACCCTAAATTATATAGAGAATTCTTTCAAAAAATTTTCCAATTTTCAATTTAGAGTAGCATCGCACCACTGCTTGCTATGCTACACCATGTAAATTTCCCCAGCTCTTGAGAAGAAGTGTTGAGGGCAGCTCGTGCCTAGCATTGTGGCATTACCCTGTTTTGGGCATTTTGAATTTTTCTTCTTTTCTCGGAGATTTGGCTAGTTTGGTTCTTTTGACTCTTAATTCATGTTTTCTTGATAATTTACTGAAAACTACTAGCAAATATATTAAATATAATAAAAATATTCCTAAACAAAAAGTAAATAAAGTACTTTTCACAGTGCTTTTCCATTACCACTTTACATTATTCGTTGTGGGGTTTATTATTTATTATTAGATATTATGTGTAATATTTATGAATCATGGTATTAGATCGTCTTTAGAGGGTTATGATTAGAACAATCTCTAACTGATACGTATGAAAATTTAAACAAGAATGACACTTGGTAGAAAATGGCAATGGTACTCCTTTAAATTAAAAACAACGAAACTTTGTCAAAGCTACCACCTTTGATAAATGACCAAACAATTGCAAGTGTAAAAAACATTGGGAATGGTTTTTTCTTTCTTTCTTTCTTTTTTTTTTTAACTGAAAAGATGGATTCCTATTCATGATCCTGATTCACGCAAGCACGTATGCAAAAAAAGATTGTTCTAATTTTGTTTAGGGGACTTCATTGTAATAAAAATTAAACTAATCCTAAACTAAAGAATCTAAGAGTCTAGAGTCCAAGGTCTGAAACATTAGTGTCGCATAATCATTAATGATTTTATCTCTATCTTCTGCTATAATATAGGATTCTAAGGATGTATAGCTTGATGTTCTGGTTGATGTTGATCTCCATTCTATTGTACTCCTCCATTTTGAGGATGAATGGGAGGATCATCTCATGTGTGCTCAACATTTTTTGCCCTATTCTCTTTCATCTTTGTCCTTTTTTTCCTCCGATGAAAGATTCATTCTATCTCATATCAGGCTCGAAAAGGTAATACCTTCTTCTCATGCACTAATTTTCACCTACAAAATGGGAAGCAAAAGTTAGATTTACTTGAGATAGGGTTAATATAATGTGATCGCGTTTAATCCCATTTTCTATTTTTTTAAGAAAATGAAAACAGTCCTGACAAAGGCGCCAAATGTGTATGGATGATAATTTTAGTATATTTTTAAGATCAAGTGCAAGCATATACTATCACTAGTAGTAAAAGGATAGCATTCTAAGTATTTCCCATGAGACTATAAAATAATTCAAATCTTTTTAAAATAGAGTTTTTCAATAAAAACCAAGGGGTAGCCAATATATATGTGAATTTGGTTATGCGACCAAGTCACAATCGCATCACTATCCCATAAACCGAGAATCGAGAATCGAGATCAACTCTTATTCAGTCTTGTTTTATATAAGTGCTTTTAGAAGTCTACGTAATTAGTCCTATATTTCTATAGCTAATTAGACCTTAGATGAATTCACACAATCTCTTAGTCCTATGTTGTACCTTATATCAATGGCCACATGACAAGATATGTCAAGGATTTTAGTCTCATATTCTTTTGAGTCCATTTTGTATCTTAACGCTCTCAATATTATGACTCCACTAGCATGTTAACTTAAATGGTCAGTTTAACCTAGCAAGATAACAATAATTCAACATAAGAAATAGAAGGTAAGGATGCAAGCAATTGCATTGGCTTAAGCCATGTTATCCTTAGGGTATCCACATGATTGGATTCCTTAGTAAACTTAGCCTGGATAAGAATGAATAGATTTCATTAAGTCAAGTATCATACGTTACAATATAGCAAAGAGAATGACATAATTTGAATAAGAAAAACAACAGAAAACTAAAGGAGAAAATATGAAGAAAAAAAATAGTAAGCAAATGGTTTTTGAGCAAACCTACACAACTAAGTTGTCCTTTTGGGTTGATTTAACCTTTCTCAAAGTGAATCTCACTCTACAATACATTTTCACGAAAAAAGATAACTTAAAAGAAATCTAGTTTTTGGAGGAACTCTTATTCTTGAAAAAAATGATGACTACTCTATCGGGTTTTCGTCAAAATCATGAATTGAATGCTTCATTAACGATTCCTCCACCTTATATAAGTTCGAAGTGGTTGGATGATTCTCGAAATACACGTTCCTTACAGTGCTAGTTGAATTCAAAATCAACATGTTGTGAACTGCACGTTCACTGGGTTTAGGGTATGATGCAATTTCATCTAGACAATTTCTTGCAAACATACATCACTTTAAACGAACTCAGAAATGGCATATGTCATTCCAAAACACCCTTAACGTACTCAAAATCACCTACCAACATGTATGGACCTATTTTGATTGATTTAGGACCTCTTAGGGTTAGAACGGCACACTTAAGACCCATTTTGCACATGAAATTCTATTAAATCAATGGTCCAAAGTACGCAAAATAAAACATTTATCAACTATCATTTATATACTAGTGATAAATAATATTGATGATAAAGATCAATCAATGATAGTAAGCTATCACAAATAGACTACTATATTCTCATGATAGAATCATATTAGTGATACAAAAGTATCAATGATGGCGTGCTATCATTGATAGACAATTATATTCTCTCAATAGAATCATATCAATGATATAAAAATAATAGTGATAGAGGTCTATCAATGATAGCGTGCTATCACTGATAGACTATGTATTCCCTTGATAGATTCATATTAGTGATACAAAGTATTAGTGATATAGACCTAACAATGATAGTGTGCTATCACTGACAAACTGGTATATATAATACAATCATATCATAGATACAAAAATATTAGTGATAGTAGTATTATCATAGTTTTAAATTCTCATCAAAATCTCGAAATTTCGAGATCTTGATGGCCTCGAAATTTTGATTGGGAAAAATTTCGTTTTCCCCAATTTCGACGAAATTTCATAAAATTGTGAGAAATTTCAAGAATATTTTGACTCCCTCATTTTGACATTTTGAGAAAATTTTGACATTTCGAGAAAATTTTGGTTTTTTAAATTCACTACGTTAGCTTAGTTTGGCCATGTAGATCTTGTGCCACCAATTAACTCCGGGATAAAATTTCTCATTAAAGGTATTTGTTCGGTCACATTAGCCGAGACATCACAATAAAAAAAAAAAAAAAATTATTGACTAGAGTAGGAGAAAACATACAAGAGTGACTCCTCGCATGAACTCTTTGAAAGTCAAGACTACTAGGCTTGTCAACGTCATAAGGAAGATTTCCTATGAATTCACGAACAATTTGAGGGTAATAATGGCCAACATTCAACACAGTTTTCACCAACTCGACCTTCACAATCAATTTCATAATCTCTAAGCAGTCTTGAGCACGATTTAACAATTCCTTTTCATTAACAATTGTCTTCTTGACAATGTATTCCCATAAAATAAACATATTGACATCAGACATCACTTCATACGTGACCTTGTGGACTGTAAACAAATCATGTCGGAGCTTACCAGCACAAAAAATAAAATAGCAGACATTTTTACAAAGATTTTAGATGTGGTTCAATTTAAGGTCCTAAGAGCAGCCTTGGGTCTTTGTGTTTTGAAGGCATAGCAATTATTCCATTGGGTCAATCTTAGATATCACTCTGCTCATCAAGTTTATAACCCAAGCGATTAATTAATGATAAAATCGTACTAATTATGGTCGGGGAAGGTATGTAAATATTTAATTGTCGTTTAAATTCAAATTATCTTTTGAATTTGAATTATTTTCAGTTGAAGTGTGACAGGTTCTCATTCAAAATCGTGTGTCTCTTGCTCAATCGTTCTGAAGCAGTTCCTTACTTGTGATCTTTGTGTTTTCTTCTCAAATGGTTAATACTAGATGAAGAACCTATACTTTGGATAGCAAGATGGTGAGATAGAAAGAAAAAGCCAAGCAAAAGGTGCATTTGAAGAGAATGTTGTGGTTTTTGTTACTTCTTAGTTGGAAAAGGGGAGTTTGCCTATGTCTTGTGAGATTTCTTTAGGTGATCTCGTTAACAAAGTAGCTTTTGAGACAATTGTTTCTTTATTCATGTTGCCAGTAATTAGTACTTCTAAAAATCTCGCTAAGAATGTTAATCTTTCCATTTCTTCTAAACCTGTGCATACTGGTGAGAAAGGTGTTAATACTCCCATTGAGGCAAACCCCATGACTGATCAAGAAAGTATAAATGATGATCTTATTAATGACCCATTGTCTGCTGAGAATGGTGAGAAATTGAAGGATGTAGTCACTTCTGATGTTGACCCTAAAATGCTTGATCAAAATCCATGAAATCCTAAACATTCTCCTAGCTCTGTCCATGTTTCTGATGAAGACAATGATGACAATGTTCCTCTCGTTGAGCTCAAATTGAAGAAAAGTGAGGAGGTTTATGTTGGAGTTGTTGAATCTGATGTTGAGTCTTTGCATGAGACACTAAAACAAGCTTCTAAAAAGTCTTTTTCTGAAGAGGATTCTAACTGGGGTCTAGAAGCAACTCTGACAATGAGGATGCTAGTACTGCCCGTGTCACTCGTGCAACAACTAAAGGTAAGGGAAAGCAGGCTACTGGGTCTAATGTTCCTTCTGTTCCCTTAGATGGAGTGTCCTTCTACACTGAGAAGAGTGTTAGTCTGTGGAAATATGTTGTAAAGAGAATATTATCAATGAAAAAGAATTGTCAGAGCATCTTCAAGAATGTCTAGACCTTATGGAATTGTTGCTTGATGTCAGACTTGAGAGAACTGTGTTGAGTTTGAGGCCTTATTATCCCAACTGGTTAGAGAATTTGTTGTGAACTTGACAACTAATTTTGCTAATCCAACAAGCCCGACTTTTAGAGAGTCTATATCAGACGTTATTCTTTTGTTATATCTCATACTACTGTAAATCAGTTTTTTCACATAAATGTGCTAGAGGATGTTGCTAAACAACGTCCATCTTTAAGAGGTCTTGTATTTAAATTAACAGGGGGTACTCGGTCTTTTTAGCCTAGAAAGAGTCAACTTCCTACAACATTACTTAGTGTTAAATATGGATTCCTCCACAAGATAGGTTTGGTTTCTCAGTTTCTCTCGCTACTTTGATCTATCAAATTGGTACTAGGTCTCCATTCAACTATGGTGCATTTGTGTTAAATAAAATAAGAAATACATTGGGTCTAAAGCCTTTCGTTTGCCCATCTGCTACCCGAGGTTAATTTGTGGGATTCTTCTTTCTAAGAAAACTAATCTGATTGCTCTTATAAAACCCTCTAGCTCTCCTCCAAATTTGTTTGTTATTCATCCCAAGCTTTTGCAGGGGTACCATGTTCCTGACATTGATACTACCACATCGACTTAGCATATTGATGGGTCTAGCTAAGCTTTAATTGAGTATTTCTTTGGTAGTCATGTTCTTCAACTACTGTCTAATGACTCCCGTGTTATTGAGTCCTTGATACAGAAGCTGCAGGAAAGAAAGGCTAAGATTGATTATGTTTTGAAGATGATGCGCTTTATTATTTCCAGGTCTGGTGGTGCTTTCACTTCTCGGGGGACTGATTGGTTTTTTTTCTTTCAAGCCAGAAAGGGAGAGAGTTTGGTGTGAAGGAACTCTTATTCAAGAGTACCTACGAGCGGAAGCAGATATTTCCAATTCATTGTGACAGAATTATCGCATATCCATTCAAACATACTTTCATAATGCTAAAGGGATCAAGAAATCATACCAGATGAAGATTTCTCGAGTCTGAAGCCCAACCGTCTACCTTGAATAGCCACCACTAAAACAGAAGAAAACGGAGAAGACAACACCACCCAGAGCCCTCAGTATTATAGGAGTAAGAATCCAAAGTGTGGGCTTTGATCAGATTTGGCAGAGGAAAGGAGGAAGAGCGACCGTACACAACGATCAAGCAAGTGGGAGATGTGGTCGTCTATCGCATAGACAATATGCTTAATTGTTTAGGTAAAGTATACGATCGTGTAGCAAAAGTAAGCGATCATCTATACAATCATGTAAGAAAAGGTAAACGATCGTCTAATCAATCGTATAGGAAAAGGGTGAACGATTGTCTAAAATGATTGTGTAGGAAAAACTAAGCGATCGTCTATACGATCATTTAATAAATACCAGGAACTAAACAATCAAAACGATTGTGTAGGAAAAACTAAGCGATCGTCTATACGATCGTTTAACTAGGAGTTAAACAATCGCTTAGGAAAAAGGTAAACGATCGTTTAGGTAATAGCGCGTGACGGTGTAATCGGTATCCGATCGCTTAGCAATATCGTATATGTAAGCGATCATGCAGTCCCTATCATAAGACATTGATTTTCTAAATGATGACACTATCTTTTTCACAATATCCGCGCACCCCAAGATCAACACACTATCTGCTATTTATAATGCATTCATCCATTATTTTAAACGAAGAGACGCCTTCCCATTTCCTTTATAACCGTTCAATGAATGTGATCTTATCACATTCATAACTTATAAATTAATATCAAATATTAATTATAATATTTTTTTTCCTCTACTAGATATAAATCATATTTATATCCAATTTCATCTAAATTAATGTAACTCATACATAAAGTTAATTATATCATATTTAATTAACTCGTTCAATTATATCATATATAATCGAACTTCCTCTTGTCAATTTGAACATTTCAAATTGACCCAAAAACTGAGTCTCAACTTGTATCCAAGCTACCAAAGAGACCTTATGGACCTATAGATCGAAGCTCCAATGGTACGTGAATAGCTGACTAAGCCCTTTAGTCACGATATCAACCATCCGTTAACTGCCAGACATTCCACTAAAAACTGACAGTTGAACTTTTCTTGTCATAGATATATTTCTATGTCCATTGGATATAACCAATCATCAGTATGATGACCCTTCACAGATGCTCGTAATTACAGCAGGCCAAATTACCGTTTTGCCCCTATAATTACATCTTCCTCCTTAAGTACCACTGATTCCTCTAATGAACAATACAACATAGTCCTACTATGTGTGAACACCTCTCGGGCCATGAGAAGGTGTGTGGTGCCACATTGTTCAAGCCCTAGAATCAGCCCTTAAGGGAGCTATCTATCTACTTACCCTTGCCTCGGGGAAGGAGTGAATTGCATCTTATGTAGCTGAGTCCCCAGCTCCCAAATCAGATGAATCCTCAAAATGGTAGGTTTGAGTTGACGTTCTAGCCACTCGCACCAATACAAATCAAAGGACCGCCCTCAATGGCATGAGTTCCCAACTCACTCAGGATTGAGGTCATGTTACCTATGGTCATCTTAGTGAAGTGAAGTCTCAGTTATGAATGGTGTTATATAACGAGACGTTAAGACTTCGTAGTCAGGTCTTATACAAACTCTTTATATAGGACGCCCTCGCTCGCATGTCCTCTACACGAATGATCAGGATTAGACCATCTGTGACAAGTCACAACACTTGTGACCATTCCACAAAGCGGGCCGCAACCGTAGCATTACCAGGATAAGGTTTCCCTTCTATATCCATATACTGCAGACCATTTTGGTTATCACTCAAGACATGATCCACTTGTATATCACCACATACATGCTTGAGTCACATATAGATAACCAGGGATTTTATGTTTATTGGTTTGTGGTAAAATCTAAATGTGCAAAGTCAAGTAGTGAAGTAAATATCATTTATATTATACATCACAAGTGTTCGTACAAAGTTGTTTACAAACTACTGGACACGAGACTTTAGGGCAAAATCCCTAATAATCTCCCATTTATTTTAAAGCGAAGTGGTGAGTACAAGTAAACAGGCACAAAACAATAAACTAGGGCATAAAAATCCAGTGCAACAAAATCTCCCCCTTGCCCTAGTTTAGCCGTGGGCGGTCCTGTAGACCCATGCTCTGAAGGTGACCCTCAAACACTGTAGCCATGAAAGCCTTTGTAAACAAATCAACAACGTTTTTCTTCGAGGCGATCTTTGTGACGATCATGTCACCTCGATGCACTATCATGCGGATCGACTTTAACATGGCAACAGGTGAGAAAGTCTCTTCATAGTTGACTCCCTCCACTTGGGTATAACCCTTTGCTATAAGTCGAGTCTTGAAAGTTTACACCTTCCCATTAGCACCCCGTTTGCGCTTGTAGATCCATTTACAACCTATAGGTCTTACCTCATCAGGCTGATCTACAAGATCCCATTCTGAGTTGAAGTACATCAGCTCCATTTCGAGATTCATGGCTTTGACCCATTCATCCTAGCAACATCCTTCATTGTCTTTTTATAGGACAATGGATCCTCAACGTCGCCATTTGTCACCATAGCTAGGATTTTCGTGAAACCCAGATAACGATCAAGCGGGTTCGTAACCTTCCCACTACGTCCAGGTTCCTCAACTCTTGAGGTGGAACCGACCTACCAGATGAACTATCATCAACAATTCTGTTTGATGAATCGGGTCCTTCAACAACTCTTGTTGAAGTTTCAGTAGTTTCTTTGGAAAGTTCACTTAATACGACTTTACTACATGGATTGTGCTCCCTGATATGATCCTCCTCCAGGAAAGTAGCGTTCATGGAAACAAAATATCTTGTTTTTGGATGGATCGTAAAAGTAACCTCCTTGTGTACCTTTGGGGTAGTCTACAAAGAGGCACAACCTCGATCGTGATTCCAACTTCTTAGGATTTGCCTCAAGCATATATGCTGGGCAACCCCATATGCGAAAGTGACGTAAACTAGCTTTACGCCCGTTTCACAACTCCAGATGTGTTCTTGCAACACTCTTAGAAGAAACACAATTGAGAATGTATACCACAATCTCCACTGCGACCCCAAAACGAGTCTGGTAAGGAAGCGTAACTCATCATCGAACGCACCATGTCCAACAAGGTTCTGAAGAAACTCGTTAGCATTTAGATTGAGTTACGACAGATATAAACATCTCTATGTTATGGAGGAAACTTACGGCTAAAGGTCTTAGCACATACAAGTTATTTTCCAGTTTAGCTGTATAAATTTCAACACCATCCTTACGAATAAACGCTTTATTCAATTTAAAAGAAATAGTGTAATTGTATTGTAACAGACACTTTACAGAAATAAGGTTTCTTTTAAGTTCAAGAAATACAAAGACATCTTTTAATATAAGAAACCTATTATGTAAAGTAAACTAGATGTCTCCAACTGCCACAGTTGAGACGATGTGTCCGGTGCCTACACCGTATCATCATCTCACCAGCCTCCAACTGTTGCTAGGATTTAATCCTCTGAAAAGAAGAACTTACATGATTAGTGGCGCCCGAATCTAATATCCAAGAAGAATCATCATTCTCCACTAAACAAGTTTATAATACAAGCAAACCATAGTTACCTTTGTCTGCCTTGGCTTTAGACTTGGCCGCCTTCTTTTCCTTTAGATAACGAGGACAATTCCTCTTCCAGTGTCCATCCTGGTTATAGTGGAAACATTTTCCTTTTTCAACCGGCGGTGGACGTTTCTTCTGGGTGACAGGTGGTGGGTTAGTAGGCACATTCCCTTTCCCTTTACCACCCTTCTTCTTCTTCCCCTTTCCAAAGTTAGAAGTAGAAGGTGCAGACCTTTTTCCTGAGGTCGAACCTTGATAGAACCTTTTTTAGGAAGGATTGGTAAGTCTGTAACTCGTTGAGGAGAGTGGTAAGAGAGTATTCCACTTTGTTAAGAATCGTATTGCTGACAAGGTAGAGAAAGCTCTCCGACAGTGAATGCAAGATAATGCTAACCTGACTACCCTCATCGATTTTATACCCATTCATCTCCGCCACATTAAACTGGACCATCATATTCAACACATGTTCACGAACAGAGGTGCCTTCTTCCATTTTGGAGTTGAAGATATGTTTCAGAGCCTCATGCTTGAGCTGTCTAGACGGTTGTCAGAACATTCCCCGCAGGGATTCCATGATCTCATGAGCTGAGACCATGGACTCGTGTTTCTTAGCCAAGACGTCACTAAGACTGGCCAGAATATAGGCTCAGGCCTTCTCATTTGCCCGTGTCAAGCTGCCCGAACATTTCGAGTAGCATCCTGAGGTGGAATAGGAGGACATTCCTCCGTAAGGAAAAATTTCAAATCCTCGATGATGAGTATTGTCATGAGCATATGTTTCCAACTTGAATAGTTTTGGCCATTCAGTTTTTCGGCACTAAGCAAATTGATAGTGGCTTGCCATTAAAAATCTTTGCTAAAAAAAAAAAAAAAATAACCTTTTATAAGACTTTGAAAAAACCACATTTTAATTAACCAATTAATTTTTAGCAAAACAGATTCCAAGTACCCTAAGTGAAAACACTTCTATTTTGCAATGATGCCCCAGTGAGGCAGGACAAACGTCACCGGTGGGGTGATCGGATGGCCCTTCACTGGGATGAGACATTTTCAACCATTAGGCAGAACCAACTCTTGGAACTAAACCTAATAGCCACCATTTGTTCGGTCCAGAATAGTTAACCTTTAACAATCCTGCGTAAGTGTAACCCCTCGTTTTTGGCCCCAGAGTCCTGCCTTAATGCACTTACCATAGGGAAAAGACAGATTAGGAAAAAAGACTTAGTAACCTTATCCTCGTACAAGAGATCAAATAAAGAAACGTGCAAAACAGGCATCCTATAGAGGGACACTCCCAGGGTGCCACGAGGCAATGCGCAGAAATTTTATTCAATCCATCGAGGGAAACGAAGGGATATGTTGTCGCACTTCCCGCTCCCACTTACTATGAACACTCTCTCCATCCACCTTGATATTGACCTACCCAAATACCATCCATTGGGGGGACACGCCAAAGGTGCCTCGAGGTTGAGGGTAGATCTCACAGTGTGGACTATGAGGGAGAAACGCGAGAGGTGAAAATGAAGCATCAAATGCCCCAAGAACCTCCCATTGAATGTTCTACCTAGGGATTTATTAACCTAGACAATCCTGCTACTGATTATGATCTAAGTCATTTATAAAGTTTGCTAAAAAACAACTTTTGTCTTTGAAATAAAAAAAAAAAACAAGTAGTCACATTAAACTCTTTAATGGGCTGGCCTTAGTTTGCATGCATCAAATCTATCTAAATTACCTTTCCAGGTGGGTTCCTAGGTAGGGGTGTTCCGTTGCCGACATCTTAAATACCCCAGCCTAGACAGAGTCTGCCTTCGACAAAAGGTTTACTATATATAGACTTACTACATATTAATCTTTTACTAATTATTTTAGTTCTAATTTCATTTTATAACTATTTATAAAATAAATAACTAAAACACTCATCCCACATAACGAAGTATTTATAACGCTTATAAATATAGCGTTAAAAAAATAAAGCATACATAAATATAACCCTTATATTATATGATGCATGAGCATGCATTTATGTAAATTAAAACATGCTTCTCTAAATTATAACACTTATAATAAAGAGAATATGCATGACCTAAGGTGGGATTTATCTATATGTGCATATTATATGACATATTAAAAACATACATCACATGTAATAAATAAAGGATTAATGGACAGGGATGAGCCGTTACAAAACCGGAATGAAATAACATTATCTATTACATTTTTCATTGAGTAAACAGGTTCACAGGCGAACCAGGTATTGAACCGCCAGGAGGACTCCATCGTGTAGTAAATGTCGTAGGTAGACGATCGTCCAGCGCAAACTAGACAATAGGAGCAAAATTAAACGATCGCGTAGACGACAATGAGGCAACGAAGCCTGATCGTCTATGCGATCGCTCAACGCGGTTATAGGTAAACAATTTACCTTGCGTTACTAAGCGATCATTTAGTCAGTTACTAAGCGATGAAGCTTGCTGACCAAAACGATCATCTAGTGCGATCACTTAACGCAACGACAGGTAAATGATTTACCTTGCATTACTAAGCGATCGTTTAGTCAATTACTAAGCGATGAAGCTTGCTAACCAAAACGATCGTCTATGTGATCACTTAACGCGGCGTTAGGTAAACGGTTTACCTTGTATTACTAAGCGATCATTTAGTCAGTTACTAAGTGATGAAGCTTGTTGACCAAAACGATCTTCTAGTGTGATCACTTAACGCGGCAATAAGTAAAAAATTTACCTTGCGTTACTAAGCGATCATTTAATTAGTTACTAAGCGATGAAGCTTGCTGACCAAAATGATCGTCTATTGCGATCACGTGTTAAGCGATACGTGAGCAGCACATCGTTTACACGACCCGATACTCAGTGATCACATAACCAATCTTTGACACGATGGCGAATCATCCATTGATCATCTACCTGAATCGTCTACACATGATGTGCAGCTATCAGCGCGGTACCCCATCGGCTGACGTTATCGATCAAATGCTTGATCGCAAACCCCATCTCTTAATCTATATGCGAATCTAACACGATCACATACCCATCATCTAACTGACGTGACAACAGCAATCGCGGAACTTAATCTAACCGATGCGATCAATAGCGATCGCGTACTCCATCATCTAACCGATGCGATCAACAACGATCGCGTACTCAATCGATTGCACGATGCGATCAACACTTGATCGCATACCTTGCTCGAAGAACAACAACGCTTTCTCCGATCTTTTTCGCGAACGATTCAAAACTCAAACAGACTTTGAATACAGACTCGATAATGATTATTAATGCCCAAAAACGCAGGGGCCTATACAAACAACTGCAAATGTAAAAGAATTAAAACAAACCGAGGCTAACATCTACGAAACATCCATAAATCTGCACATCTACAACACTTTAATGATTAAATAGTGCAGAAATGCACCCACCAAGAATGTATTTGTAATTCTTTTGTAGCAATGAATTGGAATATCAGAAAACCTGTCTCTGATACCAATTGAAGGAACTCTTATTCAAGAGTACCTATAAGCGGAAATGGATCTTTCCAATTCATTGTGACAGAATTATCGCATATACATTCAAACATACTTTTATAATGCTAAAGGGATTAAGAAATCATACTAAATGAAGATTTCTCGAGTCTGAAGCCCAACCATCTACCTCGAACAGTCACCACTCGAAAAGAAGGAAACGGAGAAGACAACACCACTCAGAGCCCTCAGTATTCTTGGAGTGAGAATCCAAAGTGTGGACTTTGTTCGGATTTGGCAGAGGAAAGGAGGAAGAGCGATCATACACAACGATCAAGCAAGTGGGAGATGCGGTCGTCTATCGCATAGACAATATGTTTGATCGTTTAGGTAAAGTATACGATCGTGTAGCAAAAGTAAGCGATCTTCTATACGATCGTGTAGGAAAAGGTAAACGATCGTGTAGGAAAAGGATGGGCAATCGTCCAAAAGAATCACATAGGAAAAACTAAGCGATCATCTATACGATCGTTTAGTAAATACTGGGAGCTAAACAATCGCTTAGGAAAAAGGTAAACGATCGTTCAGGTAATAGCGCACGACGGTGTAATCGGTATGTGATCGCTTAGCAATATTGTATATATAAGCGATCATGTAGTCCCTATCGTATAGGAACTGATTTTGTAAATGAGGACACTATCTTTTCATAATACTCGTGCACCCCGAGATCAACACACCATCTGCTATTTATAATACACTTATCCGTTATTTTAAACGAAGAGGTGCCTTCCCATTTCCTTTATAACCGTCCAATGAATGTGATCTTATCACATTCATAACTTATAAATTAATATCAAATATTAATTATAATATTTTTTTCCTCTACTAGATATAAATCATATTTATATCCAATTTCCTCCAAATTAATGTAACTCATACATAAAGTTAATTATATCATATTTAATTAACTCGTTCAATTATATTATATATAATTGAACTTCTTCTTGTCAATTTGAACATTTCAAATTGACCCAAAAACTGAGTCTCAACTTGTATCCAAGCTACCAAGGGGACCTTATGGACCTATGGCTCGAAGCTCCAACGGTACGTGAATAGCTGACTAACCTCTTTAGTCACGATATCCACCATCCGTTAACTGCTAGGCATTCCACTAAAGACCGAAAGTTGAACTCTTCTTGCCATAGATATATTTCTATGTCCATTGGATATAACTAATCATCAGTACGATGACCCTTTACAGATGCTTGTAATTACAACAGGCTAATTTACCATTTTGCCCCTGTAATTACATCTTCCTTCTTAAGTACCATTGATCCCTTTAATGAACAATACAACATAGTCCTACTATGTGTGAACAACTCTCAGGCCATGAGAAGGTGCGTGGCACCACATCGTTCAAGCCTTGGAATTAGCCCTTAAGGGAGTTATCTATCTACTTACCCTTGCCTCGGGGAAGGAGTGAATTCCATTTTGTGTAGCGGAGTTCCCAACTCCCAAATCAGACGAGTCCCCAAAATGGTAGGTTTAAGTCGGCGTTCTGACCACTCACACCCATACAAATCAAAGGACCGCTCTCAATGGCAGGAGTTCCTAATTCACTCAAGATTGAGGTCATGTTACCTATGGTCATCCTAATGAAATGAAGTCTCATTTATAAATGGTGTTATATAACGAGACGTTAACACTTCGTGGTCAGGTCTTATATAAACTCTTTGTACAGGACGCCCCCGCTCGCATGTCCTCTACACGAATGATCAGGATCAGACTATCTGTGACAAGTCACAACATTTGTGACCATTCCACAAAGTGGGCCACATCCGTAGCGTTGCCAGGATAAGGTTTCCCTCCTATATCCATATACTATAGACCATTTTGGTTATCACTCAAGACATGATCCACTTGTATGTCACCACATACATGCACAAAGTCACATACATATAACCAGGGATTTTATGTTTATTGGTTTGTGGTAAAATCTAAATGTGCAAAGTCAAGTAGTGAAGTAAACATCATTTATATTATACATCACAAGTGTTCGTACAAAGTTGTTTACAAACTATTGAACACGAGACTTTAGGGCACAAATCCCAACATGGTGCTACGTGTTGAAGTTATTTTTAGGTTGGTTTTATGGCGTTGCTTTTGTATTCTATGGAATCAAACTTTTCTGGTTGGCTTTTGTGGTTTAGTTATGATGGTTTTCTTCTTGAAGACCTTGTTGTTCTTTTTATTTTGTGCTAGTGCTGGTGATGTTTTTTTTTTCTTGTTAAGATTTTATTTAGACATCTTTATCTTTGTTGTTGAATGGTTGTTTGTTTCTTATTTTTCCTTATAAAAAAATTATTATAAGTTAAAAGATGGAGTTTGCTGAGGATTTAATTAGTTGGCTTTATAATTTTCTAAGGCAGTGGTTTTTGCGGTTGTCTTAAATAAAGTCTTAACATCTGATTCAGACAACAAATTATTTTTCTGTAGAATATTTTCCTTATTGGAAAGTATCCGACTGTAGTTTTTTGTTCGATATTTTCCTTTATTGAGGTATGGCTTATCTTTTTCAAATGGGAAGTTGTTTTCTTTCTTGGATTTCATTATGTAAGGAGATTTATGTCGAACATTTAGGGTTTCCGCTTTTGTTAATCAAGAAGATGTGTTATATTCTATGGTCATTGTTGTGCATCGTTGTGTTCTTGCTTGTTGCTTATTATTCTGTTGTGCAAATTCTTCATCCGTTGAAGTGCAAAATTTTGAAGTAAATCACGATCTTAGGGAGTACCTAAGTCGTTGCTGCCAGATGATGGATTCTCAATCTTAGGGGAGTGAAAAGTATCTGAAAACTGTTTTTATTACCTTTAAATTTAGAACTATTATTACTAGTTTTGTTTGGTTTGATGTGATTTATTGAGTAATTTCAGGAAACTAAGCATCAGGAGCAATTTATGCGAAAATGATAAAAAACCCAGGGGCAAAAATCCAAGATTTGAGTAATTGTGAGTTGACTATGGAATCAGGAAAGAATCGAGGACCAAAAGTGCAGAAAAGAGGCTGAATTTGGAAGACAATTCAGGGGAGCCAACATTGGACTATTGTTGCAACGCTGTCTCCCTGACGCTGCAGACCCGAGAGCTCAAAATAGGGCAGCATCGCGATACTATTTTCCAACGTTGTGACGCTATGAACATCATATGTGGTTTGCATTGACACCAACGTTGTAACTCTGCGAAGGCTCTATAAATATTACACAACACCGTCAGGTTAGGAGGGACACAAAATTATGCACGAACACACGAACATACAGAGGAAAAACAGAGTAGAGACAAAAAATTTCAGTAGAGGACTTAAGAATTTGATCGAGAGTTGATCCGGGAGCCTTTTTGAACTGAACGTGACTAGAAGATCGATCAGGAACGTGAGTTTTATTGAAGATCAATTCAGAATTCGTGGTGAGAGTCAAGAAGATCGTGATTGGGATTTGGTTCCATTGAGAGAAGATCGTCTTTCCAAGTCTTTATTATTTTTATTGCCACGATGAAATATTGTTTTGTGATTGATATTCTTGAAATCATGTATGACTAAACTCTACTTTCTAGGGTGTTGTTAGACTTTTGGATTGTTACAATGAATTATTGATTTTATGATTGATTGATTATTGCATAGATTTTTAAATTATTTGTGCTTAATGCTTTTGATTAACTGGCCATTAATTGAATGAACTTAGGCTAATTAGATTACTCGAGAGATAGTGTAATTTGCTAGACCTAATGTTTTACATTATTATTTGAAATTGCATGAGAATGAATTTAGAATAATGAGGGGTGCAATTGAAGGGTCTTAATGCAACACTAGTTTAAGCAATAGAAGAGATTTAGGTTGATGAGGTAGGGTTAGAATAGATTGAGCTTGATAAAGGATTTCCTGATTTTAGAACTTTTAGCCCCAATCTATCGTTTTCAATCATTGTATGTCATAATTCATTGTACATCCTTAATGAAACAACACCCTGGATTTGTTCTCTCTGATTTTTCTCATGTGTTTGATTGCTATTTGTGTTTTAATCATTGATAAAAATCATCTTAAAGAACTACAATATCTAAACTTAGGATAAATTGCATCCTTGAAGACGATACCCTATTAATTGAGATTTTATTACTTCGATATGTACGCTTGTGTTGTGCAGCGCGCATCAATTTTTTGGCGCTGTTGTCGGGGACTGGCAAGAAAATTTTTTCCAAGCTTAATATTGCTATGAATTGAGTTGATATTAATTTGGGCTTTTTACTTTTGTTTTTGTTTTTTTTTTGTAGTTGTTGAAGAATCCTATGCCGTCGAAGAAGTCAACAGGCTGAACTTTTTCCTTGTGACCCAGAACTTGAACAAACCTTGAGAAGAGTGAGAAGGAACCAGAAAGTTGAGTTTAACACCATGGGAGACCAAGGGGGAGCTGTCAGAACTATTTGACATTACTTCCAGCCAGCTATCCTTACGACCCAGACTAGTATAGATGAGGCCCCAATTAATGCCAATAATTTTTAGTTGAAACCTGGTGATATGTCTTTGAGAGAGATATATTTTCTATGTTAGTTCCCTCAGAATTGTGTTATTTGTTTGATTTTAATGTTCATTTTGTAGGTAAAACAGTCCTGGAGCAATTAGAAGTCATTTCTAGAAAATTAGGCTAAAAAGGATTAAAAAAATAATAAAAAAGTCAACAAATTTGAAGAGAATCAGAGTAATTACCAAAATGCTATCAGACCCAGCGTCAGCACCCTCCTCCTAGAAGTGTCGAGCAATGCCTGAAGACAAAAAGCATCCATCTGCTGCAAAATAGGGCAGCGTTGCAACGCTCCCAACAACGTCACAACACTCCAAAGTTTGATGAGACTGTCTGCGTGCACCTTGCATAACCCAACGTCAAGACCCTAGCCCAACGCTTCTTGGATTTTTTATGATTTAGCGTTGCAATGCTAGCCTCAGCGACACGATGCTACATCAACAACTATAAAATATTTTAGCGAAAAGGAGGCAAAATTCTTCATGGAATCCGGAGTTTCTCTCTTCACCAGTTCAACTCCTTGGTAACTTCCTATCTAATTAGTTGGATTTTCATTTCTTTCTTTGATTGTATACATTGTAATGGATTTCTTCATAGATTTGTCTATGGATTTATGGAGTAATTGCTCAATCTTGTTTCTAGCGTTTCAAGAATTCTTGCAATCTTCTTGAGTTTTATGCTTTGTTTATAAATTGCATTCTAAAATTATGGATTCTTGAATCAGTTTTAAATTTCAAAAGCATGTTTAGGGATTTTTGTCTTTTAAGCATGTTAAGCCAAAACTCTTAGTTTTGCTACAATCTTGATTGGATATGTTGCTAGGATATATTCATGTATAAGAATGTTTAGCTAAGGTCTACCAAGTAGAAATGGTTAATTTTATATTTGATGGCTATTCCTAGAATACATAAATTGCTAGATTCAAGGATAAATTCGATTAATTGAATATGGCTATCTTGACAATTAATCGACACAATTGAATTCTCAAACTTAATGCATATGTTTTCTATTTTATATGGATGCTATCAAACCTAATAAAACTAGAGGCATATAGGTTGATTAGGGGTAGGCCTTTCCAACTTTAATCAGTAGTTAGAATGCTTTCTTAATTAGATTTCGCTAGCTATCCACCTTTGTAGAGGTTAATCTAGTCGAGTCAAGCGAGTAGTTGTGTGCATAATTCGTTTGCATGACTAATTTGTGAAAATCGATGATAGAGATTGCATTAAATGTCTAACTTGAACTAGAAATAAGATTGAACCACTTTCGTTTACAATTATCTTTTATCCTTTGATTTTCAAGTATGTTTCTTGCTTTATCAAAACCCAATTTTTGTTACTTTCATAGTTGAACTTAGCTTAAGAAAAGATTAAACAAGCCTTCCCCGTGGATTGACACCGTGCTTGCCATTTATGCTACTTGTTAGTATAAGATGTAGGTTTCAGTGATTTATAAATATTTTTGTTTCAGTGAGAGTCGAACTAACGACATCGATTCGAGCCCGAACACTTGGTTTGACTCAAATGACAAGGGACCTAGCATCCAGAGGAACTCCACATGACGATCCGCACTATCACATCTGCTCTTTCCTAGAAATTAATGGAATGATAAAAATTAATGGGGTCCCTTCTGATGCTATTCGTCTAAGACTGTTTCCTTTTTCTATGTAGGACAAGGCAAAGGATTGGTTGGAGTCACTTGCAACAGGAAGTATAACTTCATGGGATGATTGTTGGGATTGGTGTCCTAAATCTCTTTGTAATCTTGTAGTTTGTAAACTCTGTATAAACATATTGTTGTTAATAAAATAAGTGTTATTTTATCAACATATACTCAGTCTAATAAACTAAGATCCGAGGTTATTTCATGTAATTTAAACAAGTATGTAGAGACATACAAGTGGATCTTGTTTAAATAATAACTTAAACAGTCTGTGGTAGATGGATAAGGCTGGGTACCTTATCTTGGTGACACTACACTACGGATATGACCTGCTTTGTAGGTATTACAAGTGTTATAAAGTGCTACAAATGATCTGATCCTTATCATTCACATGGAGACATGTGAGTGGGGGTATTATATACAAAGAGTTTGTATAAGACCGAACCACGAAATGATTAATCTTTTTATATAACACTGTTAGTAATAGAGACTTACGTTTCATTCTGATGACCATAGGTGACATGACTTGAATCCTAAGTGAGTTGTGAACTCCTACTCATGGAGGCAATCCTTTGATTTGTATGGGTGAGAGTGGCTAGATTGCCAACTCAACAAGCCTAGCATTTTGGGGATTTGTCTGATTGGGAGCTGGGAACACAGCTACACAAGACGAAATTCACTCCTTCCTCGATGCAAGGGCAAGTAGATAAATTGCTTCCTTAAGAGCTGATTCCGGGTCTTGAACATAGTGGCCAAACCCTCTCCTAGCCCGAGAGGGACTTGGTCATAGTGGGACTACGACTTATTGTTCATTAGAGGAATCAGTGGTACTTAAGGAGATAGATATAACTACAGAGGTAAAACGGTATTTTTGGCCTAACTGTACTTACAAATAATTTTTGAAGGGTCATCGCACTATTGATTGGTTATATCCAATGGACATAGAAATTTATCTGTAGTGCAAAGAGTGCAGATGTCGGTCTTTAGTAAAGTGACCAACAGTTAACGAATGTTGGGTAATTTAATTAAAGAGTTTAATTAATTATCCGCGTACCATTAGAGTTCAAAAGGTCCCTCCTGTAGCTCAACATGGATTCAATTGAGAATTAATTTTAGATTAATTTGAAGTATTCAAATTAATTAAGGAAATTAATTATATATGATATAATTAATTAAATTGATTGTATATGTGATATAATTAATATATATTTGATACATTATAATTTAAGGTAATATGAGAGGAATTTGAATATGATTCAGATACCAATTATATGAGAGATTCATGTAATTTAATATAAATATGATTTATATTGAGAGGAATTAAATATTTGGATATGATCCAAATATCAATTATATGGATCAGATTCATATAAGTGAGTTTAATATAAATGTGATTTATATAATTGCCATGTATGTATATATATATATATATATAATATATATATAATATATATATATATATTATATATATATATATATTAATCTAATTGAAATTAATTAAAGTGAAGGAGTTACAACTCCCTCCCCCTTATTCTCTTAATTTTTTACGTGGGATAAAATTGAGGTTGTTGAAGATTTTTCATCTTCTTCATCAATTTGCTCTGAGAGGAGTTCTCTCCAAGAAAAAATTTACAGAGAAGAAAAGTTCTTCTCTTCCCTCTCCTCCTCTCCATCTCCTTTCCTCTTCCAAGGATTCAGCAAAGACCATAATTCTTGCTTGAATCCTTTATCCTAAAAGAATACAGAGGGTTCTCGAGTAGTGGTGTTCCGCGTGGAGAAGTAGATCAGTTTGTGATCCATTCAAGGGCATTCTTGAAGAAAGGATTCTTCAAAGGTAAGAGTTTCTGAAACCCTAAGTATTTTATTTAAAGCATGTTGTAATTTAAGAAAATACATATCTATTTTTTGTTTTACTATAAAACTTATATTTAATGAAAAATAGAATTTGAGTCGATCTTTGCTTCCACTCAAAAGATCCCTTTAAAAATTTTCCTTCAATTGGTATAAGAGCTAGGTTGTAGATTTCTGATTCCAAATTCCATTCGTTTTATTGAATCCATGTTACACTAATGGTGGGTTTTATCATCTGCTTCTTGTTTCATGTGATGAATGGTTGAGGATGTAATTTGTTGATGGATATTTCAGGACAAAACTCTCTGTTTAACGCTTCATTTTATTTACAAATTTAGTTTGTAAAGACTCCTGTGTTTTGGGCATTAATCTTGCAATTAAGTCTATAATTTGTAAATTTGAGTCGCTCATGCTGTTCCCTAGAAGCTTCAATTGCAAAGCTCAGTTTCGATGGAGAAATTGAAACTACACGATCGCATAGCAAGAGTTACACGATAGCGTAGCTTTTGCTACAAGATCGCGTAGCTTTTGCTACAAGATCGCGTAGATGCTTACTACATGATTGTGTAGTCGTTCCTACTTGATCGCATAGTTGTCTACTACACGATCATGCACTCTCCTACGATGTGAGCTGGAGCTACGCGATGAAGCTAGGCAACGTGCGATGAAGTTTGCAGTGGTCTAAGGCATGCGACGATAGGAGGGACACGATAGCCTCAAGGTGAGCTATACGTTGGCCAAGGTTGGGTGATGCACTATCTGAAGGAAGCATGCGGTCAAGTGATTGCAAGCGTTGGCTTGAAAGTTGTGCCTTGCCTTGATCGCATAGTTCATTTGCTACACGATCACTGCAAGATAGTTCATTGAAGAGTGGTTCGATTCGAGTGGTTCAAGATTCGGTTCATATGTTTTGAACTGGTTGACTCATTTTTTTTTTTTTGTAATATTTAGCCTTTTAAGTTTTTTTTTTGGGTCCTATCCCAGTCCATCAACTGTTAGTGTAAATATACATGTGATGTATGTTTAATATTATATGTCATAATATATGTCATATAGTTTTAAAACCCACCAAGTTATGCATTTATATTCATGCATCATTTTATATTATAAGTATTATAATATATGAATATGCATGATTTAAATTACATAAAGCATGCTCATGCATCATATAATATAAGTATTATACTATATACTTGCATGCTTAAATAACATAGTCATGCATCATTTATATTATAATCATTATAATATATAGTTTGAATGTATGCATGTGATGTATGTTATTTAATTTCATTACTTTGATATAAGTGTTATATATATATAGTAATGAAATGAACATTTCATGATGCATGATATTACTTTAGGTAATCTTATAAACATTATAATTTTATAAAGTATGTCACTTGATGCAACGTAGGTTTTAATTTGTTTCATTTACTTTATAAGAGTTATAAATAAATGAAATCATAAATTAAAATCAATAACTAAGATTGCACGCAAACTTAGGTGAAATATTTTTTAAAATAGTTTTAAAATATGATTGAGATAGGCCTAAGTTCAAAAATTTCTCATGAGATTAAAAATCAGATTAATCTTTTTTAATTCGGTTTAATAGGATTAAATTGATTTCAATAAAAGATTAAATTTGTAGTTAATATATCTATAAGGGACCTTTTGTCTAAGGCTGGTTCTGTCTAGATTGGGGTACTTAAGATGATGGAAACGGAATGCCCCTACTTGGAAACCTACCTGGAAAGGTGAATTAGATAGATTTGCTACAAGCATGCAATTGTTAATTAACATTTGTTAAAGTGTACAACGAATATTAATCAAAATTGTTTAACTTTCCAAAGTAAGCGTTACTTTGGGAAAACTTAAATAATCACTTATAAAAATAATTAGCCATATTTTTCCTAAGTAAATTAAACCCTAGGTTGTTAAAATACTTAGTGGAAGGAAAAGATGTAAATGATACGTCACTTTTTCACTCATGTTTCTCCCTTAATATTCACACTGTGAGATTTATGCTTGGCCTTGAAGTTCCCTGGGAGCGTCCCCCTTCGGATGGTGTTTTCATGGGTCAATATCAAGGTGAATGGAGAGAAAATTTATAGTAAGTGAGAGAGGGATGTGTGTCAACATGTCTTACGATCTCTTTCATTGATTTGCACCATGAGACCTTCTTGCATGGCCTCGAGGCGCCCTGGGAACGTCCCCCTTCGGATGGTTTGTGCAATAGGTCAATATCAAGGCAAACTCTAGAAATGGATAGAAGCACTTTAGTTTTTCCCCCAATCGGTTTTTGCTTCGGTTGGCTCACTGGGGCGGAATTCTAGGATCTAAAATGGAGGATCACACTTACAGAAAATTATTAAGCAAGTTAATGATTTACTAACTAAATGAATGATGACTGATCGTTATAGGAATAAGAGTTATTCTGGTGTAATGATTGGTTGAGAGTGTCTCAATTCAGTGAAGAGAGAAACTGACTAACCTTCGATGACTTTTTTCCTAAATCACTGAAGCGTCATTGCCAAATTAAATTTTAAATAGGGTTCATTTAGATTTTGCTAAAACTAATTGGATTTTTGTAAGAGTTATGCTAAAATCTAATGTAGATCAATATGTTTATTTTTCAGCAATTATGTCAAATAACGTTTTTCCGTTAGTTTCCTTTTCTAGTTTGACCGATTTCAATTACACGACGTGGAAAGAATCCATTAAAACATTTTTCATGGTAAACGACTTGGAAATTGTCATGAATGAGGATTATCCTCAAGTCTCAACCGAAATATTTGTAATGCATATGAGGTGTGGATGGAGGCTAATTCGAGGGCCCAAGTTCACATTTTCGCAAGCATACCTGATGTGTTGGCCAAGAGGTTTGAGAACATAGTCATTGCACATGAGATTATGGAATCAATGTGAGAATTGTTTAAACGAAGTTCTCACTATTTAAGTGAAATGGGGTTAATGACAATGAAACTAATAGAGTCAGTTCCCAAGATAATCTCCAGTCCATATTGAATGTCAAAGGACTAACAGAGGAAGCAATTGTTGCCAACTCTGATGAAGTTCATTGACGTGGATCGTCCTCTGAGATGAAACTTGGAGTTTATGACTTGGGTTCTGAAGTTGTTCCCACTACTCTCCAGAAAAGGAAGAACTCCAGAGAAAAAAAAATTTATCTATTTGTCCTAGAGACGTGCTTAGTAGAGAATGATGATTCTACTTGGATAGTTGATTTAGGAGCTATTAATTGTTGGGGTTGATGTCCTAAAGTCTCGTGTCCTGTAGTTTGTAAACAGTTTGTACGAACGCTTGTTATGTATAATATATGATATTTTACTTCACTTCTTGATTTTGGTCAGTTGAATGTTTTATTTGCTTTATCACAAACTAATAAACTAAAATCTCTAGTTGTCTGTATGTAACTTAAGCATGTAATTGGTGACATACAAGTGAATCATGTCTTTAGTGATAACCAAAATGGTCTGTAGTATATGGATATAAGAGGAAAACCTTATCCTGGTAACGCTTCAGATGCGGCCCACTTTTTGGAATAGTTGCAAGTGTTGTAACTTGTCGCATATGGTCTGATCCGATCATTTGTGAAGGGGATATGCGAGCGGGGGCGTCCTATACAAAGAGTTTGTATAAGACATGACCACGAAGTGTTAACGTCTCATTATATAACACCGTTCATGACAGAGNATACAAAGAGTTTGTATAAGACATGACCACGAAGTGTTAACGTCTCATTATATAACACCGTTCATGACAGAGACTTGACTTCACTAGGATGACCATAGGTAACATCATCTTAATCCTGAGTGAGTTGGGAACTCTTGTCATTAAGGGTGGTCCTTTGATTTTCATGGGTGCGAGTGGCTAGGTTGCCGACTCAAACCTACCACTTTGGGGATTCGTCTGATTTGGGAGCTGGGAACTCAGCTACACAAGATTGAATTCACTCATTCCCCAAAGATTGGGTAAGTAGATAGATAGCTCCCTTAAGGGTTGATTCCCGGGCTTAAACGATATGGCGTCACACACCTTCTCTTGGCTCGAGAGGTTTTGACACATAGTTAGACTATGTAGTATTGTTCATTAGAGGAATCAGTGGTACTTAAGAAGTGAGATGTAACTACATGGGCAAAATGGTATATTGGCCTAACTATACTTACGAGCATCTGTGAAGGGTCATCGTACTCATGATTGGTTATATCCGATGGACACAGAAATATATTTGTGGTAAAAAAAGTTCAGTTGTTGGTCTTTAGTGGAATGTCTGGCTGTTCACGGATGGTGGATCTCGTGGCTAAAGAGTTTAGTCAGTTATTCACATACCGTTGGAGCTTCGAGCCATAGGTCCATAAAGTCCCCTTGGTAACTTGGATAAAGTTGAGAATCAGTTTTTGGGTTAGTTTGAAATGTTCAAATTGACAAGAGGGAGTTCGATTATATATGATATAATCTAACTGGTTAATTGTATATTATATAATTGACTAAATGTATGAATACATTGTTTTGGAGGAAATTGGATATAAATATGATTTATATCAAGTAGAGGAGAAAACATTGTAATAGATATATGATATCAAACTATAGGTTAAGAATATAATATGATTATGTTGATTATTTAATTAATTAGGCAGTTATGAGATAATTGGTCGAGTATTTCTCCGGAATCGTGCGAAAGTGGAAAGTTTGAATTCAGTTCTTATAACTGAAGAATAAAAATGAAAATTGTTTTCATTTTGAGATACACATGATGCGCAAGAAAAATTGCTCACGATGTGAATCTATACGCTCGTTTAGCGTTGAGAGCCTATACAATAGTGCCCGTCTTCTTAAACGATCGCACACCCGCATACTAAACGATCGCCCGCGATTTCTAAACGATCGCCCGCGATTTCTAAACGATCGCTTACGTTTTCTATACGATCGCTTAGCGAGCGGAGTAGACCTAAACAATCACTTACCATTTGATAGATGGTCCCTTAGCTAAACCTACACGATCGTGTATCCTGACCTAAACGACAAACACCCGGCTATACGATAGTCATTCGTTTCACCATACTTGTTCGTTTTACACGATCACTTTTTCCTCCTCCCCTTTACCAATTCCATTAAAGTCCATCCTTTAGATTCTCACTCCGAGAATACTAAGGGCTTCGAGTGGTCATGTCATCCCCGGTTGCTGTATGTTTGTGCGCTGTTGATCGTGTGACGACTGTGGTGCTGTTAGGTGACTAATTGTTGGACGATAAGGAGCATAAGGAATTCGCTTCCGCTGGACCGAGTTTGATTGAAGAAAGTCTTCAACTGGTACGTTTTCTCGGTCTTTTGTATTTTATTTGTTAAAGCATACTAGTAATTAGTGTTACAATGCATATCTGTATGTTAGAATGTATGTGTGGTAATTCTGCCACAATGAAGTCGGAAAGATCCACTTCCGCTCATGGGTACTCTTGTGTAAGAGTTCCTTCACTAACCATGTGTGTTCTTCCCATCAAGGATTTAATTCTTGGAAACATTTGGAAGCTGGAGAGATGACTCTTAGAGATGGTACTGGTGAGGCTATTTCAGTTGTTGCTGTAGGCAGACTTAAGTTATTTTTGGACAAGAAACGATATATGTTAGTAGATGACATATATGTAGTTCCTCATATCAAGAGGAACCTAATTTTTGTTTCTTATCTCATTAAACAAAATTATTCCATATCCTTCTCTAAAAATAAAGTATTTATTTTTAAAAATGGAATGGAGTTAGGTTTTAGTTCAATGGAAAATAACTTATATGTACTCAGGTTGTTGGTCATAAAAGTTGTGCTCAATACTGAAATGTTCAAATAGCAACAATTGTAAAAAGGCCGAGAATTTCTCCTAAAGAAAATGCCCTTCTTTGGCATCTAAGGTTAGATCACTTCAATCTCAACAGGATTGAGAAGTTGGGGAAAAGTTGACTTCTAAATGATTTAGAAGAAAACTTTTTACCAGTATGTGAGTCATGCCTTGAAGGCAAAATGACCAAACGACCTTTTACTGGAAAAAGGTTATAGAGCCAAAGAAATCTTGAAGCTTGTACATTCTGACCTCTGTGGTCCAATGAATGTAAGAGCACGATGTGGGTATGAATATTTCATCTCTTTCATAGATGATTATTCTAGATTTGGGTATCTATACCTAATGCAACATAAGTCTGAAGCTTTTAAAAAGTTCAAGGAGTACAAGACTGAAGTTGAAAACTTGTTAAGTAAAAAGATAAAAACACTACGATCTGATCGTGGTGGAGAGAATATAGACTTAAGAGTCCAAAACTATATGATAAAACATGGAATCATATCCTAACTCTCAGCCCCAGGTACATTGCAGCAGAATGGTGTATCAAAAAGGAGAAACAGAACCCTGTTGGACATGGTTCGGTCTATGATGAGTTATGCTCATCTTCCTGACTTGTTTTAGGGATATGCAGTAGAGACTCCAGTTTATATTTTGAACAACGTTCCCTCAAAGAGAATTTCTGAAACACCTTTTGAGTTATGGAGAGGTCGTGAAGGTAGTTTATGCCACTTCAGAATTTGGGGATGTTCAGCTCATATGCTAATGGCAAACTCCAAAAAGTTGGAACCTTGTTCAAAAGTGTGCCTATTTGTAGGTTACCCCAAGGAAACGAGAGGTGGATACTTCTATGATCCAAGTGAGAATAAAGTGTTTGTATCAAAAAACGCTACCTTCTTGGAAGAAGACCACATAAGGGATCATAAACCACGAGACTTAGTTTTGCCTCTTTAAGATTTCTAATAAGACTGCTGAGACTTCAACAAGAGTTGTTGAACAGGCTGATAGATCAACAAGGGTTATTGATGTCAGTTTTGCCTCGACGTAGTGGGAGGGTTGTGAAC
The DNA here is from genome assembly GCF_009727055.1 of Benincasa hispida. Classification (NCBI taxonomy): domain Eukaryota; kingdom Viridiplantae; phylum Streptophyta; class Magnoliopsida; order Cucurbitales; family Cucurbitaceae; genus Benincasa; species Benincasa hispida. The sequence goes on from NC_052353.1 coordinate 4,365,871, forward strand.
CCACTTGTACGTTACATGTGTTTAACAGAAGACCCAAACATCATAACTGGTGATGGTGTTGAGGATCCATTATCTTATAAGCAAGCAATGGAAGATGTTGACAAGGATGGATGGATTAAAGCCACGAATCAAGAAATGGAATCCATGTACTTCAACTCTGTCTGGGAGCTTATAAATTAACCTGATGGATCTACAAGAGGAAAAAAGGTGTAGATGGAAAGGTACAGACCTTTAAAGCTAGAATTGTGGCAAAGGATTATACCCAAGTTGAGGGAGTGGACTATAAAGAAACTTTCTCACCTGTTGTCATGTTAAAGTTTATCAGAATTCTCTCGTCCATAGCCACATATTATTACTATGAGATATGAAAAATGGATGTCAATACTACCTTTTTTGAATGGTAATCTTGAAGAGACCATCTAAATGAATCAACCAGAAGGATTCATTGAACAAGATCAAGAGTAAAAGGTTTGCAAGCTTAATCGGTCCATTTATGGACTGAAACAAGCATCTTGATCTTGGAATATAAGATTTGATACTCCCATCAAATCTTATCGATTTGATCACAATGTTGTTGAGCCTTGTGTTTACGAGAAAATCATCAATAGCTCAGTAGCTTTCCTTGTGCTGTATGTGGATGATATCCCTCATTGGGAATGATGTAGGTCTTCTGATTGATGTCAAGAAATGGCTAGCCACCCAATTTCAAATGAAATATTTGGGAGAGACGTTGTTTGTTTTAGGGATCCAGATTATAAGGGATCGTAAGAACAAAAGGTTAGCCTTGTCTCAGGCATTGTATATTGACAAGATGCTTGTATTCGATGCACAATTCTAAGAAGGGTTTATTACCTTTTAGGATTGGAATTTTATTGTCTAAGGAACAATATCCTAAGACTCCTTAAAAGGTTAAGGAAATGAGATGAATTCCCTATGCATCGGCTAGTGGTGGCCTTATATATGCAATATTATGTAATAGACCTGACATTTGCTATACAGTAAGGATTGTCAGTCGATATATGTCCAATCTAGGATTAGATCACTAGACGGCGGTCAAAACGATCCTCAAGTATCTTCGGAGAACGAGGGACTATATGCTTGTATATGGAGATAAGGATTTGATCCTTACAAGATACACATACGTTGATTTTTAGACTGGTGGAGATTCTAGGAAATCCACATCAGGGTCAGTGTTTACTCTGAATGGAGGAGCTATAGTATGGCGAAGCATCAAGCAAGGATGCATCACAATCTCCACTATGGAAGCCGAATATGTAGCTGCTTGTGAAGTTGCTAAAAAGGATGTTTGACTTAAGAAGTTCTTTACTGATTTGGAAGTTATTCCAAATATGACTTTGCCCATCACACTTTATTGTGATACAGTGGTGCTGTGACAAATTTTAAGGAACCTATGAGTCATCGAAGAAGTAAATACATAGAACGAAAATATCATTTGATTCGGGAGATTGTGCATCAAGGTGACGTGATTGTCATACAGATTACTTCGAAGCACGACGTTGCTGATCCGTTTACAAAGGCGAGAGTCATCTAGAAAGTCTAGGTCTATGGGATATGCAGCATGTTGTCTAGGGCAAGTGGGAGATTTTACTGGGGTATAATGTATGCTCTAGTTTATTGTATTTTTATACTTTATTTGTATTGTACATTAGGCTCCCTAAGCTTTTGGACAAGTGGGCGATTGTTGGGATTGGTGTCCTAAATCTCTTTGTAATATCGTAGTTTGTAAAATCTGTATAGACATATTGCTGTTAATAACATAATTGTTATTTTAGCAGCATATACTCAATCCAATAAACTAAGATCCGAGGTTATTTCATGTAATTTAAACAAGTATGTAGAGACATACAAGTGGATCTTGTTTAAATACTAACTAAATGGTCTGTAGTAGATGGATAAAGCTGGGTACCTTATCCTGGTGACACTACGGATATGGCCCGCTTTGTAGGTGTTACAAGTATTGTAAAGTGCTACAAATGATCTGATCCTGATCATTCACGTGGAGACATGTGAGCGAAGGTATCCTATACAAAAAGTTTGTATAAGACTGGACCATGAAATGATTAGTCTCTTTATAAAACACCGTTAATAATAGAGACTTACATTTCACTAGGATGACCAAATTTCCTGAATCTTAAGTGAGTTGTGAACTTCTACTCATGAAGGCGGTTCTTTGATTTGTATGGATGAGAGTGGCCAAATTTTCAACTCAACAAGCCTAGTGTTATGGGGATTCGTCTAACTGGGGAGTTGGGAATACAGCTACACAAGACATAATTCACTCCTTCCCCGATGCAAGGGTAAGTAGATAAATTGTTGCATTAAGGGTTGATTTCGGGTCTTGAACATAGTAGCCACACCCTCTCCTGGCTCGAGAAGAACTTAGTCATAGTGGGGCCATGACTTATTGTTCATTAGAGGAATCGGTGGTACTTAAGGACTTAAATGTAACTATAGAGGCAAAACAATAATTTTGGCCCAGTTGCACTTATGAGCAATTTGTGAAGGGTCATCGCACTGTTGATCGGTTATATCCAATGGACACAGAAATTTATCTGTAGTGCGAATAGTGCAGTTGTTGGTCTTTAGTGGAGTTACTAGTAGTTAACGGATGTGGCGTAATTTAATTAAAGAGTTTAATTAATTATCTAACTGTCGTTGAAGCTTCAATCTACAGGCCTATAAGGTCCCCTCTGTAGCTCAATAGGTATTAAATTGAGAATTAATCTTGGATTAATTTGAAATATTCAAATTAATTGAGAAATTAATTATATATGATATAGTTAATTAAATTGATTATATATGTGATATAATTAATATAATGTATTTGATACATTATAGCTTAAGGTAATATGAGAGGAATTTGAATATTATTCAAATACCAATTATATGAATGAGATTCATGTAATTTAATATAAGTATGATTTATATTGAGAGGAATTAAATATTTGGATATGATCCAAATATCAATTATATGGATGAGATTCATATAAGTGAATTTAATATAAATGTGATTTATATAAAATGCCATGTATTGTTGAGAGAAAATAAAATCTATAGGTTACGTTGTATTTGATGCAATATAAAACTATATGCTATATGCTATAGTTGACATAACATATAGTGTGTGTATATATATATATATATAATTTAATTCAAATTAATTAAAAGGAAGAAGTTACAACTCCCTCCCCCTTATTCTCTCAATTTTTACGTGGGATAAAACTGAGGTGGTTGAAGATTTTTCATCTTCTTAATCAATTTTCTCTGAGAGAAGAGTTCTCTCGAAGAAAAAGTTCACAGAGAATAAAAGTTCTTCTCTTTCCTCTCCTCCTCTCCATTTCCTTCCCTCTTCTAAGGATTCAAGCAAAGCCCACAACTCTTGCTTGAATTCTTTATCCCAAGATAATACAGAGGGTTCTCGAGTGGTAGTGTTCCGCGTGGAGAAGTAGATCAGTTCGTGATCCGTTCAAGGGCATTCTTGAAGAAAGGATTCTTCAAAGGTAAGGGTTTCTAAAATCCTATTTTTTAAAGCATGTTGTAATTTAAGAAAATGCGTATCTTGTTCTTGTTTTACAATAAAACTTATATTAAATGAAAAATTGAATTTGGGTTGATCTTTTCTTCCATTCAAAGGATCTTTTTCAAAAATTTCCTTCAATGAGTTGGCCCAAGCTTTTTTTTAACAAGTTCTTCCCTCCTGCAAAACTTAGTAGATTGAGAATAGAGATTGGAACGTTCAGACAGAGAAAGGATAGGCAACTGTTTGAGGCATGGGAGCGATATAAAAAGTTGCTGCGGAAGTGTCCCCATAATGGATATCCTGATTGGCTGTAAATTCAGCTCTTCTATAATGGATTGACCAGTACAACGAAATCCATCTTGGATGCTGTTGCCAATGGATCATTTTTTGCACTACTGAGGCTGCTCAGTCACTATTAGAGGATATGGTTGCCATGATTTATAACTGGTCATCAGAACGATCTTTATTTAGAGTGGCAGGACTTTATGAGCTTGATGCGGTAAGTGTTTTAAAGGCACAAATGGCTACTTTGACAACGCCATAAAACTTTTGTCCACATGTACTCAACCATCGATTGCATCGATGGTGGCTTGCAATGCAACTACATCATGGGAAGTGTTTATCCTGAGCAGGCCAACTATATGCGTCAAGCGAATCAATTTCAAGGATCTCATCAAAATTCATCTAAGACATATCAACCCACCCATTACCATTCAGGTTTGCACAATCATGAAAATTTCTCATATGCTAACAATAAAAATGTTTTGCAGGCCCCTCCAGGTTTTTCTGCTTCCCAGTCTTATGTTGAGAATAAACCGTCAGTGGAGGCTTTACTTTGGTATTTCATCAAAGAATCGAGGAGTAGAATGAATTTCTTAGAAAAAACTGTAACGAGCCATGGGAAAGCTATTCAGAACCTTGAGGTTCAGGTTAGCCAGATAGCTACCACGTTGAATACCATGAACAAAGGAGTTTTTCCTAACTGTACTGAGAAAAACCCTAGAGAAGAATGCAAAGCAATAATTCTTAGAAGCAGGAAGAATGTGGTGCATCATGTGACAGATCAAATAGAAGAACAGGTGGTATTGGGCCCCGTAGCTAGCGATGTGAATGAAGGAAAAAAGGGTGATGTTCCTGCATCACCCAAATCAAGGAGTAGTTCTAAACCCTTACCTGTTGTGCTGAATAAAATCCTTTATCCCCAACGTTCTTAAAACAAGAAATTAAATGATCAATTTGCAAAATTTTTAGATATGTTTAAGAAGCTTCATATAAATATCCCTTTTGCAGATTCTCTGGAACACACGCCTAATTATGTGAATTTCATGAAGGAAATGTTATCTACGAAGAAGAAATTTGAGCTAGGGTTAAAATGGATTGAGCTTGAGAAAGGATTTCCTGATTGTAGAACTTCTAGCATCAATCTATCGTTTTCAATCAATTGCATGTCATAATTCATTGTACACCCTTAATGAAACAACACCTTGGATTTTTTCTCTCTGATATGTCTCCTATGTTTGATCGTTATTTGTGTTTTAATCATTGACAAAAATCATCTTCGGTTGCCTAGATAAAATTGACAAAGAACTACAATAGCTAAACTTAGGATAAATTGCTCACGCCGGCCCTTGAGGATGATACTCTATTAATTGGGATTTTATTACTGAAGGAATTCCTAAACAAGAGACTGTCGAGTGGAAGCAGATCGTTCCAAACCCATTGTGAAAAAACAACACATTTACAATCAAACAAGAATAGTTATGCATCGTCGAGTAAATTACAGCATGCTTTTAAGTTAAAAACAAAAGGAATCAAGTGACATACCTTTGAAGAACTATTCTTCGAGTATTCCCTCGATCAACACCAGTCCAACGTCCAAGCAAACTCGATGAAGTGCACGAACGCAATGAACAACTAGTGAATCACACGAACTGTCAGATCCTCGAACACAATCGAGTAACACTCGATCCTCGACTCTTGAGCAGCAAACTCGACACTACCAAGAGGCTACATTGGTATTCTCGGTGTGAGAATCTAGGAGGTGTGGGCTCTTTATGGATTTGGTAGAGAGAAGGAGGAATTAAACGATCGAGTAAATAGGAGAATGGCTAAGTCTATCGTATAGAATGGGTACTCAATCGTTGAGTATCGAGGAGCTGACGTCTAGTAAACTCGATCCTTGATGCACAATCATTCACTCTCTCAAAGGTTATCATATAGCTCTTTTCTTCTCACGATTGGAATGCTTTCGATAATGAAAAATGAAAACGTTTTTCATTTTTATCCATCAGTTATCAAAACTGATAAAAACTTCCCACTTGATCGGTTAATTGAGAGAAAAAAATAACCACCAACAATTATCTAATAATTGTTTTGTTATAAATAAATATAATAACTAATTTATCATATTATATTTATAACATATAGTTTTAATATCACATCATATGTAATGTTTAAACCATAGTTCTTTTTCTCCTTTATCGCATTTAATATAAATTATGTTTATATTAATTCCTCCAATTAATGTATCTAATACATCAAATCAATTATATCATATATAATTTAATTAATTTAATTATATCATATATAATCAAATTCTCTCTTGTTAATTTGAACACTTCAAACTAACCCAAAAACTGATTCTCAACATGAATCCATTGAGTTACCAATGGGACCTTATGAACCTGTAGCTTGAAGCTCCAACTGTACGTGAATAATTGACTAAACTCTTTAATTACGATATCCACCATCTATTAACTATCGGGTACTCCACTAAAGAACGATAGCTACACTCTTCGCACTACAAATATATTTCTGTGTCCATTGGATATAACCAATCAACAGTACGATAACCTTTCAAAAATAACTCGTAAGTACAGCCGACCAATATACCGTTTTGCCCCTGTAGTTACATTTAACTCCTTAAGTGCCATTGATTTCTCTAATGAACAATACATCATAGTCCCATTATGAGTGAACACTTTTCGGGCCATAAGAAGGTGTGGCGCCACATTGTTCAAGGCCCGAAATTACCCCTTAAAGGAGCAATTTATCTACTTACCTCTGATTCAGGGAAGGAGTGAATTTCGTCTTGTGTAGCTAAGTTTCCAGCTCCTCACTCAGACGAATCCTCAAAGTGGTAGGTTTGAGTCGGCGATCTGGCCACTCGCACCCATGCAAATCAAAGGACTGCCCTCATAGGTAGGAGTTCCTAACTCACTCAGGATTAAGGTCATGTTACCTATGGTCATCCTAGTGAAATGAAAGTCTTTGTCATGAACGGTGTTATATAACGAGACTAAACATTTCATGGTCTGGTCTTATACAAACTCCTTTGTATAGGATACCCCCGCTCACTTTACAACACTTGTAACATCTACAAAGTAGGTTGTATCCGTAGTGTCACTAGGATAAGGTTTCCCTCCTTTATCCATATACTACAGACCATTTAGGTTATCACTTAAGTCACGATCCACTTGTATGTCTCCACATATATGCTTAAGTTACAACTATAACTAGGGATCTTAGTTTATTTGTTTGTGGTTAGTGCAACAAAAATATCTCATATTTCATAGACTGATGTGAATAAAATATCTTATATTATAAATCACAAAATGTTTGTTCATACAAGTATTTACAAACTACAGGACACTACGAGATTTAGGGCATCAACCCCTACAATTACTTCGATACATAAGCTTGTGTTGCTCAGCGCGCATTAAAAAGCCTAAGACTCAGCTTCAGAGTAGGAGTTCTCCATCTTAAGGGGATTCTAAGATTCATCAATGAAGGGAGTTTGCCGACTAATGGGAAGATATCTCAGTAAGAGGAGTCTCAAACATCATTGAAAGTCGAAGTATCTAACACTAATATTGTCAAACTTAGGGTAGCCTAAGTACACTTGGGACAGAGTCTCATATCTAGGAGGAGCCTAGATGGTTAGTGAGTTGAGCTTTACATGAGTCACTGTAGTGATTGTGTATTATAGTACGTTGTAAACTGCTAAACTCTTTAATATTATTGGATTATCTTTCTTGGGCACACTGCTCCCTAGACATAGGTGGATTATCACTGAATTGGGTTACCAACTTCTGTGTGTCTTTACTTGTTTACTTGTTGTTAATATTTTTTATTGTTACAGTACTTTTCAATGTTTTTCGTATAACATCTGTATTTCGAGTGGAGAGTCATCCTATTGCTTTTTCAATCCTCAAGATCAAAACAATGCAGGAAAAATAGACCAGGAAAAAATAAATCTACAGAAGCGACAACCCAAGAGACATCCTGTAAGATATTTCTTAAGAAATCACCAAACCAGCAAGCATTAATCACTCTTAAACAAATATATTCAATTCCAAACTCTAACACATCGTATATGTATGATGGCATAGATATGATGTCAGTTCTTAACTGACATCATAGACAACCATCATTTGAATGCCTATGATGACATGAGATATGATGTTAGTTAGACACTGCCATCATAAATAATCGTCATCATCCTATATGATGTCAGAAGTTTTAAGGGTGGTTTAGAATCACCATCAAAGATCATTCGTTATCATGTCCTATGACGACACATGATATGATGTCAGTTTTTAATCTGTCAACATATGTTTATGATGTCAGTTCAGGATTGACATCTAAAGTCAAAATTGTTGTAGTGATTGTTCCAACTTCGAAATTTTGATATGATTTTTTTGTGGCACGTAAGTTATATTTAATTAAGGATATATCAATTGTATTAATAAGAATATTATATATATATATAATATATATATATATATATTTCATTCGATATATTAATGACTGATATACCAGATTTAGAGAGAAAGAAAAGTATATCAACATTGTTGCTGATATATCAAATATGAAGTATATATCATAATCAAAATGATATATTTAAAGTATAACATTGATATTTCAATTTTATATCTAATGTCCATCATTACAAAATTTAGGTTAACAATGAAGTATATATATTTTAAATTACGAATAAATTTTTCTTTTATCCCCTCTTTCAGAAACCTTAATTTTAAACTAATTGAACTTCCTTATTATTGATTCTAATTTAAAAACTTAAAATTTCAGTTGGGTTCCTTAAATTAACTCAATTAAATTTCTTACAATGTTGGAAAAGGAGATGTACAATTCTAAGTTTTTGGTCTAATTTTTGACTTTTGCCCAATGTGAAAGGAAACAGAGAAATTCCTATTCAATTAATTCTTTTCCAAATCTTGTAGGTCTTTATTTGGGATTTCTTTTAAATGTTGTAAGTTTCAAAACTTAAAACAAACTAAAAAAAGATCGTCTGTTTGATCGATGATCTTTTTGTTTCTTAATATTAAATTATGAAGTACAGATACAGATACGGCTATACGATACAAATACGATCGGATACGGCGATTCGTCAATTTCTAAAAAAAGATAAGGATACGTCTAAGGATGCGTTCTTTTTTTATATATTTTTTTAATATATATATTTCTAAAAAAATGAGAATACTGATACGTTGAAGATACATTTTCTTTTTCTTTAAAAATTTAGAATATAAATAAATTTAGTATACAAGTTAATAACAATAGCATAAAATAGAATACAAACACTGAAATACAATAAAAAAAAAGCAACATCTAAGATATTGAAGTATAATAGTTAATAAAATGCAATAGAGTGAATCATATTGCAAAGAAGAAGAAGAAAATTAGAGAGAGAAACATGAAGATAAACGAAGAACTTATGGTTGAAGATATCCAAATGATTTATATTTTGGTGGACTTTGTGGAGACTTAAATGTGAAGATGGAGATTAGATAATTCTAGTTTAGGGTTTGGTCTGTTATTTATTTTTTTTTTTAGTTTTGGACTCAAATAGTGAGCTTTTTAAATAGGTTGTTTAATTTTAGATTGGGAAAGATTAGATGACTTACTTGTCTTTTTTTTAAAAAAAAAATACGCATAGAAATAGATACGTCAAATCGCGTGTTTGATACGTATCTGGAAAGTATCTAAAAATATAGATACGTCAAATCGCATGTCAGATACGTATCTGGAAAATATCTAGAAGTATCAATATCCGATACGTATCTGATACTGATTCTTTACCTCATATGAAGTATATGTGTTTCATAGATATTAAACGTTTTGGCTGCTACCTGGCCCAATTGTTGAGAAGATCGTTTCTTGAATAAACGATCTTCAAACACATTCTCAAAACCTCACTTTCATCACTGTGTTTAAACACCCGAGAGCCCCATGGCCCCCATTCCATTTTTCCTCGACCAATTCAATCAAATTACAGGTCTTACATGAGCAAATTTTTCTCTAAAATCACATGGGAATTGCATCACATCTTCACCAATGCCACCTAAATTGTACAACCTTCAAACTGACCCAAAAGTAAAACAGCAGCAGAAGTCCCACAATGACACCAAGATCGTAAGGTTTGAGTTACCACTTGTTGACGGCCTCACTTATGCAAGATTAAGTGTGTACTTGTAAACGTTTCAGGAAGAATTTAAGTCCATTTGGATAAGTTTCATTGGGTAGAATACTCTAATTTTCCTTTGGGACTAATTTTTATAAGGTCCTTTAAGTTCGTCTCGAACATTTGAAAGCTCTTAGTTGTTGATATTATTTTGAGTATTTAGCTTGTGTTATCTATCATTCATGACGTAAATGCTATATGTTCTTGAATTATACGTGTTCTAGAGGTTTAAGCATGTTTCGTTGCAATGTTGAGCTAATATTGGAACAGTGGCACATTTATATGCTATTGTGTGACCCTATATGTACGAGTATGTTCTATTGTTATGATATGATTTGTAATGAGAGGTTTGTTGACAAAACAGTGTTATATATCTTGTAATTTCAATTTCATTTCAACCAACAAAGACTCTAATTCCTTTTTATCGTTGGATTTTATGCCCATTCTCAGCTACCTATATAAAGAGGAATTTAGAGTAAAGTGAGATTGAGAGTTCTATTGTAATCTCTACAATTAAGAATATAATTTCTATATTTCTTAAAATTACCAAAACGCCTCAAAAGTCATTTACCAACGCCCTATGTCAGTCAACTCTGACGGTCAACTCTGGTTGCAACCATTGACAACTAACTCCGATCACCACCATCGGTCAACTTTGGCAGTCAACTCAGATAACCACTTTCATTAACTTTGGCAACTATTACTTTAGATTATTAGTTTATAGTATTTTATAGTTATCGTTTATAATGATTTGACATTAATAAAAATACCTTTGGTATATAATAAATCAAACAAACTTATATTAAAAACACTTTTGAGAAAGAGTTGTCAAATACATTCGTGTTTTTATTTAAACCATTTTTATCAAAAGTGTTTAAATGAAAATGAATTTTTGAAAAATATTTTTTTTAAAGTTAAACTAAACAAGCCCTAAGTATCAAATTGGTATATTAATAGTATATCAATTATATTTATTCTAAATTAAATTGAAGTATAAACATTAATGTATTAGTAGTATATATCAATGTTTATTCAAAATTCATTTCAAGTACAATATTACTGCACCAATTGTATATTAACATTTTTTACAAATACATATGTTCTAGTATATCAAGAGTAGATAACCATCTTGTTCAAAACTCAATTTCAGTATAATATTGATGTTTCTATAGTGTATCATACATTTACTTAAAATGGTTATCAACGGGATGAATTGAACTCTTATAAGTTGATGATCATGTACTAGAAAAACAATGCTCTGAAATAAATGTAAAATAATTCAAGTTAAGTTCATGAATAGTATCAAAGGTTGACAAATTAATTTGATATAATATGGTAAATTTGATAAATCAATCATATAACTGGTCGATCTGTGTAATATAAATTATATCATTTGATTAATATAGCAAATATAAAATATATTTGTTAATCGATACACAAAACATAAAGTATATCATATATACTACTTTATATATATGTTGATGCGAAAGTGGGTAAAATTGGAATAATAAAAAATGAAAATCAAATCAAATCTTTTTTTTTTCTTTTACTATATTTGTAAATTTCAGAAAACCATTTCTAAATCTACAAATTTTAGTTTTTTTTTCCTTTTCCTTTTTTCTTTTTTTTTTCTTTTTTTTTTTTTTTTTAATTCTTGCAACTATCCCTAATATAAAATCAATAAAAGTTGTCTAATCATTTAAAATGAGACATCCCATCTGTATCACATCATTTTTCATTAGTTGACTTTAAAGAAACTATAATTAAATGATTATTTAGAACTATTTATAAAAACGTCAAAGGCAAAAGATGTAATTTTGAAATTTAAAATATTGGCCACGTTTATCAAGCCATAGTGAAAATTGGTGTAATTGTAATGAAATTTTATTGAAGATCAATTGTAATGAGCCTAGATCGTAAAATATAATTGCATTGTTTTTTATCGCGTTTACTTAAAATTATGAATTTTGTCACATTTATAGTTATAGTTACCTCTAAGGATCAAATGGTAACGATATAAAGGTGTCAAATTTTATAATTTTTTCTCTCGAATAGTAATAATAATAGTAACGGACCTTTAATATTAATATTGTTGTTTTCAAAACTTATTAGAGAAATATTGTTGTTTTGAAACTTATTAGAGAAATATTGTTGTTTCGGGATTTCGAGGCTAGAAGTCGAGGGTTGAGGATTCGACTAATGTAGAGGTCGAACGTTGAGAACTCGACAAACAGAGAAAAACGTGGAAACAATACATAAATTAATTAAGGGTTGTCGAGGGTTTGAAGTTTCGACATACATAAGTCAAAACTTCAACCCTTCAAACCCTCGACAAGGAAAGGGAAATCTGCTAATTTTGTAAATTAAGTTGTCGAAGGTTTGAAGTTCTGGCATATATAAGTCAAAACTTCAACCCTTGACAAGGAAGATAAGTGGGTGAAGCAGATTGTAAGAGAGACGAGATTGTAGGAGAGAGCGAGATGGAAAGCGAGATTGTAGAGGAAAGAGCGAGATGAAAGCGAGATTGTAGGAGAGAGCGAGATTGAAAGCGAGACTGTAGGAGAGAGCGAGATTGTAGGAGAGCAAGATTGAGAGAGCGAGATTGTGAGCGGAGGCGAGATTGAGTCGCCACATGGATTAAACGGCACACCAGCCAACTGACGTGTCTGCCACATGAAATCGTCTTCACTTTATTTACTTTCCATAAGTCTGAAAAAGTGCATATATATCACCAAGCTGCCCCTGCTCCGATTCCTCTGCACGATTCCCTACATGCATTGACGTTATTCGATTCCCCTCCTCCGATTCCATGCATTCATTGACGCATTCATGCCCTCTCTGCCATAGCCTTAATGCCTTTTCAACCATATGGAAATCGTTCAACACTCGACCTACATTCTTTTAAACCACCATCCTCTTCATTTTTCCTCAATCACTCCCTCGATAATTTTTGAAGACTCTGATTTTGCTCATTCCTCTCCCCTTGATTTGCTCACTGCCCCTTCACTGCCTTCGAAAATAAGTCTTCGAATTCATCTTCCTCTTCCTCCCATTTCCATTTCCATTTTCTTCTTGTATTTCTTTTAATACAAATTATTCTACACAAACTATACTGGTCGTTACTCTACTAAATTATTATTTTTTAAGAAATAATTATATTTATTTTTGTTCTTATATTTTATATTTTTATAGAATTCTAGTTTTTTTTTTAAATTTTTTTTGTAATTTGTTGTCAGATAACAAATAACAGGAAAAAAGGGTGAACGTTGTCACTTTGAAAGGAAAAAAGAGAACTACCATCGAATCTTATGAGTTGAACTTATGATATTTGAAAGTTTAGTTTTTATTCTTATGGTATTTGATTTATTTAGTATTTATTTTGATGTTTATAGTGTTAAAAGTTTAGTTTAATTGTTATGTTAAGAAGTTGAATATTTATAGTTTAATACAAAATTAATTGTGATAGTTAACAAGTTTAGTATAGTTTCAAAAGTTTAATATAGTTGAAAAATTTCAGTTTATTCATATGAATTTTGATTTCTTTTAGTATTAAGTGTTAAAATGTTTAGTTTATTTGTTATGTTTAAGAAGTTGATATTTATAGTTTAATACAAATTATTGTGATAGTTAACAAGTTTAGTATAGTTTCAAAAGTTAATATAGTTTGAAAATTTTAGTTTATTCATATGATATTTGATTTCTTAAGTATTAAGTGTTAAAATGTTTTAGTTTATTGTTTATGTTTAAGAAGTTGATATTTATAGTTTAATACAAAATTATTGTGATAGTTAACGAATTTAAGTATAGTTTCAAAAGTTTTAATAATTTTAGTTTATCATATGAAATTATTTGTTGTTATGTTTATTGTGATAAGTTGATATTTTCTAGTAATTAACTTTGAAAATATAGTTTAAAAATAGTTTGAAAAAGTTTAATTTAATTTAATTTTTTTATTTTGTATTAAATTAGAAAAAAATAGTTTTAAAAAGTTTACCTCATTTTAATTTGAAAAGTTAATTTGTTGTTATTTTTTAAAGAATAGTTATAAAAAGTTTAAATTTATTGTGATGTTTAAAAAGTTTGATGTTCATAAACTTAAAAAAGTTTTATGTTTATAAACTAAAAAAATTTAATATATTTTAAATATACTTCTTATAAAAAGTATAATAAAAAAATTGATGTTTTGTCTTTTTTTTTTTTTTTTTTTTTTTTAGAAAATGGCAGGAAATGTTGGGATTTTTGTTGTTTACAAATGGTAATATGATTGGAATGGTATTGATGACGTTTGAGTTATGACCAGCCACCAACGTGGGGAGTTTTTACCGATAAATATGAACAGTGGGAATTGGGTATTTAAACAATTCATTCAAATGATGGGTGTTTGAACTTAGTGTAGATATAGGAGCAAAATCAGATAGAAATAATATATAGGACATCCAATCTGAACCATTCAGGATCAATAAGATATATGTCATTTCCCTATTTCAAATCACACTAGCATGAACTTGATGTTCTCATCAGAAGTCAGTGCCAAATGTATGTGCATTTGTATGTAAATGTAATATGATAGGGGTGGCATCTTGATACAATCATTTAACCAGTTTGAGAGATCAACTCAATGTATCGATCCTGGATCCGGAAGTCAGTTGCATCGCCATGTGTATAATGAAGATATGGGCGTCTAACCTGTATAAGAGACTTCAGAACAGAAACGGTGACGAATTTGAAGAGTTAGATTTCGATGTCGTGAACATGAGAATGCTTTCAGATACATTCAATGATTGGATATAAATGTATTGGATAGTAATTCGGGACATGATCCCAATTGTAAAGTCTCTGTGGAGTTGACAATTCAGCAATTGTATAAAGGAATGATTTTTGTCGAACGACAAGGAAATGCACAACACGTGGTCAAAATGTTTTGCTTATAAAGTGTCCGCACCAATATGAGGTTGTTAAATCTACAACCCGATGATTTGGACAATTCGCATTGTAAGAAGTTGGGAGAAGGTTGCACAGTGGAGACTTCGTGCATAAGAAAAAAATCGCATGACTTTGTTCGAAGATCAACTAAGTAATGATTAAGCAGCATACATGTTTTTTATTCAGAATAAGATCAAAGTCACGTGCAATTGGGATTCATCAATGATTGCACTGGAGTTCTGTGACACCGTAAGAGAAAAACCATTATCAGTTGTGGCACAACTGCAGTCCGACATTAAATCAAAGTGTGGATTCATATGTCCTTACCATAGGGTATGAGAGGGAAAAAGAAAAAGCGTTGGCTAAGTATTCGGTGATTGGGATGAATCTTACAAAATTGTTTGCTAGTGATTATATATGGTTAAGTAGACCAATCCGAACAGGAGTAATGAAGTGAAGAGGTTAAAGAACGTTACTGAGGCCATGTTATCCTAAATTCACCATTTTGGGCATTTGTCCTTTGTAATAGAAGCTTTTAAATAAATGTCGGCCGATCATCAGAAATAGATGGTACAACTTGTACGGCAAATATAAAGGAAAACTGTAATTGATTGCTACATAGTTGTTGACTGAACGCCATCTACTTCCCACTTGCATTTGCCGTTGCTGATGAAGAGTCGCAACTCATGGGGATGGTCCTGAAATACCTAAAGAGAATTGTAAACACAAAAGAAGGTGTGTTTAATTTCAGATCGACATGCTGGTATAATTGCAAGTAGTGACAACCGAGCAATGGTTGGACCGGGACCGAAAATCACATCGTTTCTGCTTACGACATATCGTCAGCAACTTAAATAAAAAGATAATTTAATTCATTGAAAAATTATGTTTATCGTGCCCGGGTGTCAGTTTTCAAAATTCGAAAGTTCAACAAAGAAATTGAAGATATCAAAGGAATAAAATCGGAGCTGTCTGAGTTTTTGACAACATAAGTTTAGAGCAATGGATTCAAGCACATGATGGAAAGATTCAGATATAGGCGGATTCGACAAATCTATCAGA
>NC_052353.1:4382736-4390229 GCF_009727055.1 Benincasa hispida
CTGGCATCTAATCATAGCCTTAGTCGAGAGATGGAGGCCCGAGACGCATACATTCCATATGTCTGTTGGAGAGTGCACTATCACTCTACAAGACATAGAAGTGTTGTTAGGGTTACCTGTTGATGGTGAACTGGTCACCGGAGTGATGTACGATGACTGGTTAAAAGTTTGTCAATTGTACCTCAGTGCGACCCCACCTGCCGACAAGATTAAAGGATCGATGTTAAGTTTAATATGGTTAGGAACACAATTTCGTGAGCTCACAGATGATGCATACGAGGAAACCGTCATAAGATATACGCGAGCATATATACTACAAATGATGGGTGGAAGTCTGTTTTCAGATAAATCAAGTCATTTTGTTCACTTGATGTTCATGCCACTGTTAGCTAACCTCCATGATGCGGAGCGGTATTCATAGGGTGGAGCATGCTTGGCATGGTTGTATATATAACTATGTAAAGCAACAAGACCTGAGGTTCGAGAGATAGCTGGGCCTCTCATACTTTTGCAACTATGGGCTTGAGAGCGATTTCCAACAGTGGCTCCATAGCTACATCATGTTAATGAAGCTCAGTTAGTTGGACGAGCCTACGGTTCTCGGTATGTTGTTTTAATTCAATTTAATTTTTATATCACTGATCTAGTTAATTTAAATTCTTAATTATCAATTTAAAAATTTAGGTGGAGAGACAAATTTTGTGTGACTAGGACAGCCACACATGTAGTCAACCAATATAGATACATGTTTGATCTGCTTCAATCTGATCAGGTACATTACACTAAACCTAATTGATTATTTTATTCACATTTTTATTGTATTTGTTTTTAATATTCTTTAATATAATATTTTGTATTTCAGGTTATTTAGGAGCCATACAAAATTATTGTGCATACTTTGCCTAATTTTTATATGAATGGTCAAAACATATGGTGGACGATGAGTCCTCTCATATGTTTTCACATTGGTGAGTGGCATCTTCCTGACAGGGTGATGAGACAATTCAGTTTTCAGCAGGATATCCCATCGCCTTGTAATACTGAACCCGTACTGTATGATATTGACCTAAGGACTGGAGATTGGTCCAAAAAAATTGCACATTTGGTAGTGCAATGACATTATCGTGCAAGGTTTATTGCAGTGGGGGTTTCTCTTGAACAGTTTGATACAGATGTCACTCCAGAATATATTCATTGGTATAATAATATCACAAGGCACTACGTCACTCATCCGGGAGCAGCTATGGGTCATCTGGTAAATGAATGAATATTATCTAATTTTTTAATTTAAATTTATTTTAAATATTGTCTATTTTTTTATAATTCATAGAGATCGAACAACAGTAGACTCCGTGAGGTTGCGAATGATCCGAACCAGGTTCTTGCTATATGTAGTGACAACCAAAGCTATATGGAGGAAATTCATTATATGTACGATATACCTATTGTTCCTCCACCAGCTCATAGGCGTAGAGGACCTGTTCGGGAAGAGGATGAGTTTGATGAGGTTGCACATAATGTGGAAGAGTTGCCCCCTATGACACAGACGCAGAGTCAAACTGATTATGTTAGTCTGATGATGATGATGTCACGCATTATGTTACAGGACATTATGACTCAGAGGCTGGTCCTTCGTCTTCATACATGCATGGACTGGTCGGGGTCGTGGAGAGTATAATGAATATTTATATTATGAAGCGCCTGCAGAGGTACCAGAGCAACATCAAGAAGAACCTAAGCAACTTCAAGTTCGAAGTCGACGACAACAACCAGCTCGAAATCGACGACGTCCGCCTTGTGGGACATATTGATTTGTAATTATTTTTATATAAATGTGATATTTATTTACATTTTTTTATTTTTATGAGTTATTATTATTTTTAATTTATTCTTTTAGAGTTTAAATAAAATAATAAATATTTTTAGAATTTTTTTTATAAAATGAAAAATTAAAAAAAAAGAAAAAAAAAAAGAAGAAAGGATTAGAAAGAAGAAGGTGGAATGTGTAATAATTAAAAAGAAAATAAAAAAGGAAAATTTGTACAGTATTCTCGCTCTCTATCAAAATCTCGCTCTCGCTCACACTCACGTTCTCTATCACGCTCACGCTCACGCTCTCACTCTCGCTCTCGCTCACGCTCACGCTCTCATTCTCGCTCAAAATCTCACTCTCTTAAACTCTTGCTGTCTCTCATAATCTCGCTCTCGAATTTGATTAGCTCGTTAGCGGCAAAAAGAAGGAGATTCATTAGCTCGTTATTTAGTCAGACTTGCTGAGATGACAGAATCCGTTTGAAAACAACAATATTTTCCTAAAAAAAAAAAAGGAAGGTCGCTAGGTCGAATTTTCAACCCTCGACTTATTTAAAACAACAATATTTTTACAAATAGTTTGAAAATAACCATATTTTCCTAAATAGTTTCTAAAAGTACAATATCCTTTTAATTTTTCCTAATGGTAACCATAATGTTAATAGTAATGATATCGCATAGTTTCTAGATACAGTTGGATTGAGCACACTCTATGTCACAATCTAACTTTGAGATAGTAAATTGTGAACCCACTTGTGCAAACGATGAAGTAGTAACATGTGAGTTTCAACACATCTAGCAAAGACAGAGGGCCAAGAAAAGTGTCGTGATGCGACCGAGGACGGTGCATCTTCCAACACACCAAGATAAGTGAGCAAACATGCCATATTGAACATTAAGCAGAAAGACAAACATTCGTGCCATCGGTGGTGTCAGTGACTTGCTCAGTGGAGGTTAGATGGGGCCCTAGGTCGTAACCTTGGAAGTTGAGGTTCTATTGCGAGTTTGGACGAGTAGCCCTGGAGTTAGATGCATATTTATAAGATAAGTAAGCACGTTAAATTTCATGTCAATCGTATTTTAAACGGACACTCTACGTTGGCAAGTGATCGTTCGTCACATTTCAAATGCATGGGTGACAAAGAGGAAAATGTTCAGAATGCACTTTAGGGGTAGGCATAGTGTCAGCTCTCCACCACCTCTCGGCCCTGTGGCCTAAGTGAGCTATCCCATGGTACATGCTTGTGTCATGGTGTGGGCAAGCATTGTAAAACAAATGTCTTAGACATCTTCCATCGAGAATGAGATCTCATGGACAGTGTCGGACGACACAGGTGTGCTGGTATTGCGCTCCTTCCTATGGGCCAAAGGTCCGATGTTACACCCTATGTTGTCTTGATTTGATAAGGACTAGAAAGGTTCAAGTCTTGATATGTTCAGATGGATGTCCGAGAAGTCTTGAGTTGGAAAGTTGCCTGTGGGTTGGCTGATGATGGTTCTTGATAAGCATGTTCGAGCAGGAGAGAGAAAGTTGATCGCATCTCAACACTCGAGATGGCATCCTGAATCATTAAAGAGACTCAATAATTCCCGATTGGCCCAATACTTTCCTGAGTTGTCCTGGTAAGCATTGTTATGGCTCAGTAAAACTTGGTAGGCGACTATTTGGCTAGTAGAAGCTCGATAGTTGTCGAGGTAGGTCAATAGAGCCCAGTAAGCATTATTATGTCTCCAAAAGTCCTGATAACTGTCTGAATCACCCGATAAGCCACGGTAGAGTGTTTAAGCTTGTTTTGGCCAAACGAAGGGTCCGAATTCATCTCGGTGAAGTTCTGAAGATTGTAGAGGTATGATGGACGTGCTGTTGGGAATCAAGATGATGAAGAGAGATGTGACGTTGCATTGTGATGATCTTAGCATCATATATAGGTAAGGTTGAGCCTTAGGACTTGGCCTAGACTGGACGCAAGTCGGCTAAAGTCGCACACGGGAGAAAATACACGTACGGGTGACGTGTATGGTCAAATGAAGTTCAGTTTTGCATGCGTTTAGTTTGATTGAGGATGAAGGAACCTCGTCTAAGGTTCGACGAAGCTTCAAAGAGTCAAGCAAAAAGTGAATGGTTCTCTTAGGGTTGACCATGTTCGCGTGTAAATCATGGTGCCACACGGTTGGAGAAGTATGACCGTGACACTCCATTTGTTGATAAGTTTGCATTTTTTATCACAAATTTAGAAGTGAACCCCATGTATCAATACACACATGCCGAATACAAATAAACAATATCAAAATAATCAAATGGGATCCACTTTTTACATTACCATTAATTTATTATGTAATAACATAACATGGCCTAAGTTCAAAGTTTAAGACCAAAACTATGAATTATAAAACTTTTATTGTTAAGACATTATTTCTTTTATTTATTTATTTATTCTTTAACACTCATTATCAATGTCATTACGTAACTTGTCGCATTTAATACCCATTGACTAAAATAGTAGAAATAAAAATATTAACACGCAAAGGCTAAATTGACAAAATGAATAAAGAAATAAACATTAGTTATTAATTATTATGTGCATATATATAACTTTATCATTTTATTATTATTAGCTATTAATTATTATGTGCATATATATAACTTTTTATCATTTTATTATTATTAGTTATTAATTATTATGTGCATATATATAACTTTATCATTTTATTATTATTATTATTTTGAACTACAAATCTTATCATAATCGAGAGGGTCAAAGTTAAAATAGGAATCTCATAGATGTTTATGCACGAAACCAACTTTAATTGGATGTGAGTTATTTGATGTTAAATTTATTGTTATTATTATTATTTTTTTATTTTGTTTGTAAAAATTTATAGTTATTAAATTGCTCTATATTAACCAACTTTATCTTTAATATTTATTGTGCTTTTAAATGGCCGTACGTTATTTGTCAACTATGTAGTTTTTATTTTTTAATTTGTAAATAATAAAATGAATCAAAATATTTATAAATATAACAAAATATCACAGTCTATCAATATTTGACTATTACATCTATCATTGATAGACGTTGATAAATGCTGGTAACATTTTGCTATATTTGAAAATATTTTCATCAATTTTAACACTTAAAATATTTTTTTCTTTTTTATTATATTTCTTATATTTAAATCTCCCTATGTATTTATGCATATAAATATAGGTAGGCCTAGGCCATATTATTTATGTCTTATAATACCACTTGAAGATTCCCAATATTATTTTTTTCATTAAAAAATCCCTAGCTTTTATCCCTAACATGTTTGGTATAGCAGTTACGAGCACAATCTATGGGCTTAGGAGGGCAGTTTTAGATGCCCAAAAATAATCTTGATTTAATGGCATATAAAATTTGATGGGATAATATAGATTTTTTTAAAAAAATAATTAATTCCAAAGATAGAGTCAAGATGAAACTATTCCAAAAATAGGGTTGTTAACTTGTTGACACATGAGTTAGACAAAATCATCTTATCATGTCCACATGTACATTAATGAAATGTAGGATGTGGTACACGATGTAGAGGCAAATTAAATCGTGTATCATATCCATGATTTAGGTGTAAAATGTGTACCATGTGCACTAGTTATATGGCTTGGACAAGAAATCTATCATGGTGCTCGCCACAAAAATTGTGTGCATGGTACACAATTTGTGTTGGATTTAGCATGCAATTAGCGGAAGCAAACATAATCATTAACCACTCTAATTAATCAATTTTAGCAACTAAGAATGCATGTTCATAGAATAAAAAAGAGGTTTTTTGATATACCTTTGTAGAACTTCTTTAATCCACAAACTCAGCTTGAATCTTCACTCCAAACGGATGTAGACCACCACTTGATCTTCCTTACTATTCTCTAGGACCTTATATTGAATTGTGAGATTGAAAATGAGTACGAATTTAGGAAATTAGTGGAGGGGAGAAGTCAGATTTTCTGGGTTTGTTGAAGAGCTCTTCTTCTTCAAATGAGCCAGAATTCAGAGAATGCATGAACCTCTATCTGAGCTCAATCTTGCTTAGTTTTGTGCAAGTCATTCATGCAATTGCTTGCATAAAAAAATGACAGCACCTACTTGCAAGATTAAGTGGATTTTTTAGAGTTCAAGTTGGAAAAACCCACTATTGGGTTTTTCTAATTAAAAATGAATTTTAATTCAAATTTCAAATTTTCTTCTTATTTTGAAAACTAATTTTCAAAATTAACCATTAAGCTCAATATTAATTCTATAGTTAATATGAAATTTTATTAATTTTATACGAAATTAATTCAATAGCTAATTTTCAAAAAAAAAAAAAAAATTAATAATTAATTACACAATTTAATTAAACACCAATTCCTCAATCATGACTCTTTATTCATATAATATCTAAATCAAATTTAAATATTATCCAATTCTCCAATTTCGTTTAATTCGATAATTAAACGTATAATTATATTGCATATAATTATTGATTCCCTCAATTTGAATTTGAACGTTTCAAATTCTCTCGTCACACTATTCTAAGGTTTAATCCATTTGTGAGCTAGTAAGGGGATCTAATGGACCTATGGGCTCCAACAATCCGAGATTAACCAGCTAAACTCCTTAACCTAATTAACCAACATTCGTTAACTATCGAGTCACTCTACTAAAACCCAATAATTGCATTCCCCTCATTGTAGATATAATTGTGTCCAATCGATATAACCATAACTAGTAATTTAACCCTTCACAAGTTGTTTGTAAGAACAGCTGAGTCAAAAGTTGTTTTACCCCCGAGATTACATCTTGTTCCTTAAGTCCAACTAATCCTCTAATAAACAATTGGTTTGTGATCAAATCACTAAACTGAGTCCCTTTTGGGTCAACCAGAGGGTGGGGCCCCTTGTTTAAGACCAGAGTCAGGATTTAATGGAATAACCTCTCTATTATCCCTAAAAGTGTGTAGGAGTGAATTCATCTTGCACTCTATGTCCCCAACTATCTACCCTGTCTTACCCCTGAAATGGGAGGCTTATTAAGCCGGCGCTGTTGAGCCAACCCTTACCCATGCAAATCTAAGGAGAATCTCGAATAAACAGGAGTTCATATTTAACTCAGATCAAGTTACCTAGGTCATCGTTTTAAAATAATTTGTCTTAAATAGTAAACAACATTATAAAGTAAGAGTGACTTATTTCTTGGTCCGATCTTATACAAACTCTTTGCATAGGATGCCCCACTCGCATGTCTCCACATAAACGAATCAGGATTACTTTGTTTGTAGCAGTTTACAACAATTGTAACATCTACAAAGTGGACACTGCTAAGAAGCAAAGATATACATATGGATATATGATACGGATACGATGCGATACGACGATACGTTAATTTCTAAAAATTAAAATACGGATATTCTTTCATTTCAGTTTTATCCCTTTTGCTACGAACTAAATTCATTCTGAACTTCATTTTTCAAAAAACTTCATTTGGTACACGCAAGAAATAGGCCAATTCGGCAGCCTTTTGCTCAATTTCTCGTGGCGTCAGATTCTGATCAGTACGAGTCAAGGGAATGGCCCCTTGGCCTCTTATTTCCATATAAAGGACACGACGTGCATAAATACCCTCTTTAACTTCTATTCTGATGGACTGAATGTCTTTCATAAG